>NW_020536402.1:0-24102 GCF_003426905.1 Ctenocephalides felis | reverse complement strand
TGTGTGGATTATAAACTTTGAGCGGACTCTGTAAGTTACCTCAAAAGTTACTCTTGTAATTATAAGATTCTCGATAAATATAAAAATATAATAAACAATACAAAAACTCATATTAAGTAAAAACTTGATGGATATATACCTTCAATAGTAAAACAAACAAACTCCAAATATACAAAACAAATTTAGAAGTATTATTTCTTTATATATATATAATAAGAACTTTACTATGAAGGCAAGGCCATTAATTACATGACGCTAATGGGGGAGATTGACAAGAAATTACGAAATATCACGTAGGGGGTTGGTAAGATATCATACTTGTATTTCTTTTTTACCTGAATTTGAAACAAAAATCTAAGTATTTAAAAAAAAAAATGAAAATTTTATTACTATTCTAGGTATTAAAAATATACAAATGCTTACTTTGGAGAGAGCGGATTAATTTTAATGTCACCACGTATCATAACGGAGGAGGGAGAGTTTAAAAACCCTTAGAAATCGATCTTGTGGTTAATTGACGGTCCCTTAATTGAGCTGTTGTGCTGACTGTGTAAACGACATGGCCTTATAGACGGTTTCCCTATCTTTATGTGACGAATTTATTATTTTCATCTTTTTGTAATACTGGTGAGTTTTATTTTAAGCAGTCCGCAGTGAGTATCGAACCTGGAACCTCTGATTCGTAGTCCATAGCCCTAGCCCTAACTACTAGGCCACGAGCAATATGAATATATCGTCATTGTATTTGACACTACTTTGAAAACAAAAATTCTTGTAGCGACATGGAAGAATTCCATACACATATGATACGTCAACGTCACCTGTCTAGTAAAGGTTCTCGATTCATAATCCCAATAATAACGTACAGCGCAACAAAAACGACACTTCCGATAACTACGAATTGTTAAAAACATTTGCATATTTATAGTTTTTGAGTCATAATTATTCACTTCATTGCGACACTAACCATCGATACCTTTCACAGAAAAACTAAACTTTATTTACGGAACAAAACAAACAGATAAATTTCGATCACTGATAAAACACAGTATTCTGATTAAAATGTTATTTATATGACAAAGTCACTTCTGGAATGTTATATTACAACCAGGCACATAGCGCGCAAATGCACCTAATATGCGTAAGCAAATGTTAATTAATTATTACAATTTTATTTATTACATGTTATTGTTAACGATAATAATTTGTAAACATTATAATCGCTTTATTGCCAATATTAATGTTTTCAAATGTAAACAAAAAATATACAGTATTTCATATTTAATCTATAAACTTTTGTAATATTAAAATAAGTAATTAAATAATAGCTTATATCTATTTCATAAACATGATTATATGATTTAAAATTGAAATATGTGGCGGGCATAGCTCACTCAGTACTGTACCCGACTCACGATAGGGATTTTGGAACGAATACTGTCATCACTGATTCAAAATTTAAATAATATAGTTAATTTGAAATTAAATAGAATCTGATTTGTTGAGTAGAATTTGCGATCAGATTTAGAAGAAAAAAGAAGCATGCAAAAATCAGTTGTAAAGAAATTATATATATATATATATATATATATATATATATATATATATATTACGTAACTCAATAAGTCCGTAGAGCGTAGGATAATAACGTAGATGATGTAGCTATGTAATCATCCATATGATTCGTAGGAAGCAACAACTTTAAGAAGATATATGTAAAAATTTCATGGAAATCTGACGATTAGTTAACAAGTTACAAAGGTTTAAGTGACACTACTTTTGAGTTTTTCAAAACCATGAATTCAAAGCAATTTTGTGGGTTGATTTATCATTGCTTTTTGATGGGTAAAAATACCATTACTGCCAAAGTATCACTTGATAAGTGTTATCTGGACTGTGCCAAATCGAGACAAAGGTGGAAAAGTGGTTTGCAGATTTTAATCGTGGCCAATACAGATTCTGATGATGCTCAACGCTCTGAACGGCCAATTGAGGTGGTTGCATCGAAAAATATCAAAAAAGTTCGCCGAAACGTTTTGGAAAACCGAATAGTAAAAATGCCTAAGATAACGAGTTGATGATTCGTAAGATTTTTTGCATTAATATGTTACCATGGATGTGATCTGCCTTCACCACTTTACTCCGGAGTCGAATAGACAGTCATCCGAATGTACTAGGCACGATGAGGAGAAAAAATGCGAACAAATCTGCAGGGGCAGAATGATTTTCATCAACTATCTTGAGAAAGGCTAGACTATCAACAGTGATAATTGAATAACGTTATTGCAGCATTGAAAGATCGTAATCGGAAACATGGCCCCATTTGAAAAAGAAAAACAGTGCTGCTCCATCAAGACAACGCACCAAGTCACAAATCCGTGAAAACCATGGCAAACAAACATGAATTGGGTTCCGAATTGCTTCGCCACTCACTATATTCTCTAGATCTGTTCCCCAGCAACCATATCCTGTTCTCAGATCTCAAAAGAATGTGAAGAAATTTTTGCCAAATGATGGGATGATAGCCGAATTTTGTGGCAAGGTACAAATTGTACTACAAAAATGGTTTCGAAAAGTTCAAAGTTCGCTACAATTGGTATATCGTCTTCCAAGAAAACTATATTGAATAACAAAAAAAAATTGCCAAGAAAATGGGTATATCTTAGTTATCCTATGGACTTATTAAGTGAAGTGATATATACAATATCAGATAGTATAGAATATATAAAGGTGGTATAGAATGTATATGAATATAGTATAGAATATAGTAAATTCCCCGAACTGACTCGACGTCCTCCTCGTGGGGGGTGGACAACGAATAGCTGGAAACAGCAAAATCGGCTAACCGAGTTAGCTGGTGTCGTGCAGCAGCGACACCAGTATTTGACTGGAGGCACAGAGCAAATGATGAGATGGCTCCAGATTAAAAAGTCGGAGCGCAACCCGAATGACGGGTGTAGCTGGGTGTAGCGATGCGGAAAGGAAAAGGGGAATACTACCACATTACATTCTTCCCAGAGTAGGTGTGAGAGCATTCTACAAGAAAATGGTTCCAATGATGACTTCCTCTTCTGTAAAATATTTCGGAGTAATGACCTCCCGTTCAGATCTCCGGGTGAAGGCTATGGAGGGGGAATCCATCGAAAGTAGCAACAAAACTGCGGTCGATTTGCCTTTCAGGTTAGCAACGTGGAACGTCAGGACAATGATGAGGGCACGAAAATGTAAGATGGTAGGGGCAAGGTGAAACCGAATCGGAAAGTTTCACAATATATCACTCGAGAGGAGACAAATCCGAGAGAGGAGTGGCAGTCATGGTAAGAAACAAGTCGGTGAGGAGTGTCCTGAATGTGAACTGCGTGAGTGATCGTTTGAGGAATGTGAAACTGAAAGCGGAGCCGGTGGACGTACTGGTGGTGCTGGTGTACACGCCGACATCGAGCCACGACGAGGTGGAGAAAAGAACAAATCTACGAGCAGATAGACGAGATGCTGTCTCAGGAAAGCAAAGAAAGGTCAACGTGGTGATTATGGGAGATTTTAATGAGGTAGTCGGAAAGGGATCATAGGAAAAGATAGTCGGAAAATACGGATTGGGCAGAAGGAACGACAGGGGAAATATGCTAATCGACTTCTGCCGTAGAAACAATCTGATGATCGCAAACACGGGCTTCAAAAAGCGGAAAACAAAGCTGTATACTTGGGGAAGCCCGGGAAACAGCAAACGATATCAAATTGACTACATCTTCGTCAAGAACAGATTCAGAAATAACGTGAAAAACGTTAAGGCTTTTCCAGGGGCCAGGGATGGAATCTGAAAAACTTGAATAATAAAATCGTAGTGATGAGAGAAAGGGAGACAAAGTTCGGCGTTATAAGAGACAGGGAAGAGGCAGTAGAAAAAGATTGGAACGAGGTAAAAAGTGTACTTCTGGAAACGCTGGGAAACAACGTAGGAAAGCTAGAAAAAGTAGCTAATAAACCATGGATAACCCAGGAGATGATCAAGAAAAATGGATGAGCATAGAAAGTACAAGAATGCAGACTCGAGAATGTTTGACTCGAGAAGAAGGCAGGTATGATTGAATGTTTCAGGCTACAAAGGAAATGGACTGGAACGAAAGGAAAAGTAGAAAAACATACGAAATAGAAGACGACAATGAAAATCGAGTGAGTGACCACAAGAAAATTCTCAGCGTATGGAAAAAATACATTGAGAAATTGTACGATAGAGAAAATCGTCCTGATAATATTGAGATCAAAGACGACAAAGAAGTGGACGAAGACGACAAGGGATCGTGCATATCAAAAAGCGAAGTTGAAAGAGCAATAAATGAGATGAAAAGAAAAAAAGCAACGGGAGATGGCGACATACCGGCGGACCTACTGAAAGAGCTGGGCAACAACGGATTGAGGAAACTGACCAAATTGCGAATGGCCAAAGGACTTTCTGGATGTCTCAATAATGGCTCTTCAGAAAAAACCCAAAGCGAATAAATGCAGCGACCACAGGACGATCAGCTTAACTTCGCACACAGAAAAGGTTCTGGCCAAAATCCTCACGAGACGACTCGAAAATAAGATAGAGCAGCACATGAGCGAAGACCAGTTTGGTTTCAGAAAAGAAAGAGGCACCAGGGACGCTATTGGAACACTGAGGATAATGTCGGACAGATGTCTCGACGTTAACGAGGACATATGCTTCTGTTTTATAGATTGGCAGAAAACTTTTGACAGAGTCAACTGGAGTAAGCTTATGGAAATTTCAAAATCTATTAAAGTCGATTGGAGGTATCGCAAGCTGATCCAGAATCTGTATATGGGACAGAAAGTAAAGGTTCGAGTAAACCAGGGAGATATAAACAGCGTTGAAATAGGTAGAGGAATGCGTCAAGGATGCTGTACAGAAGGCTCATGAACGAGGCACTTGAAGGCGCAAGAGATTTTTCGATTGAAGGTAGAAGAATCATCACCATAAAATACGCTGATGATCTAGTAGTGATATCGAAAAACCGAACCGAGCTGCAAAACATGATGAGCAGAATCGTCGAAGTGGGTACAAGATAAGGAATGGAAATCAACATAGACAAGTCGAAAGTGATGAGAATCCCAAAAAGTAATAAGCCCCTGAGGATAACGATAGGAAATCGAGCATTGGCAGACGTGAATCATTTCAAATACCTGGGAAGCATACTGACCAGAGACGAAAACTGCACGAAAGAGATTAGGACAAGCATCGCATAGCTCTGTACGGATCGGAGACATGTACTCTAAGAAAGGCCGATAAGAACTACCTCGAGAGTTTTGAAATGTGGTGCTGGACGCGAATGGAGAAAAAGTGGACAGACAAAATAACAAATGAAGATGTCCTGAGAAGAGTGGGCGAAGAAAGGACTCTACTGAGCACAATTCTGAAAAGAAAAGGAAACTGGATTGGACCTCTTTTGCAAAAAGAGTGCCTCTTGCATGACGTCGCCGAAGGTAAAATTGAAGAAACAAAGGAAATGGGAAGAAGAAGAATGCATACGATTGACGACTTACGCGAGAATAGAAAATATAGGGAACTGAAAGCCGAAGCACAGGATCAAGAAGCTTGGAGGCAAAAGTTTGGAAAGGAAAATACATAAAATAAAAAAAATTGGGGAGAGGGAATAGTGGTAAAAGGATGAAGAGTAAGGGAATCATTTGTTTGTGGTGACTCCCACACCATGGACCTGCCTTCGGGCAGACTACAATTTATGATTTATTATTATAGTATAAAATATAAAAATGAAATATTAAAGATGGCTATAAATGCTCTTACTAAGTGAGGCCAATAAAATCATGTAATATTGATTATTAAGGATCAATTGTTAGTTTATGCACTATTAATATTTTCATACAATTTTCGATAGTAATATTTGATATCAACTTAAGATATTACGAATTCAAACAGAACATGGAAAATTTATATTGCTGTTGAGAAATAAATTATAAGTATTCGAAAATACCAAATATTTTCAAATGAAACAATATACAGCAATATACAGCATAATTGTAAATAAATAGTATATTTGGCGTAGGTTCTTATTTCAGTAATATTTCATAAAATATAACCATTTAACGATTTAACCTTTTATTGGGCGTTGTTTTGTTATCAGTAGTTTTAAATGTTAAGAATGAAAATCAAATTAACGACATGCAATCGATAAATATGCAATAAAGATTTTTTTTCGTACGTAATTTATTTTTAAATTGATATCAATCCTCATAAAACACAGAAGTAAAATAGCGCAAAGCGTTAACTAAATGAGTCTAATCATAAAGTGTGAATAGGAATTGTTTTAGAAATAATTTTATATCATACAATTAAATTAAATTATATTAATATATTTATCTCTTGCTGAAAAGTGTAAACAGTATAAATTGATTAAATAACGTTATTTTCAAAGTGAGTACAATGTGATTTATTTTTTAATTTAGTAATACAAATACGCATAAAAATGGTATTGGCGTTTTTATATAAAATACAGCGAGTGTTTACGTATCAAGTAGTTTTAAATATATTTCAGAGATTGTGATTCCTGCAAATTAAATAAACTTGCATTCAAATCGAAATGTAACTACATGAATCTATTATATAACGTAAAAATTGATGTATATCACATGGTAAAGACTAACGAAAGTATTATGTTGACAAAATAATATTTCGCCTATTTAGTTTTATTACGTTTCTTGACCTAAACTTCTATTGTTTCTTCTATTGTTTATTTTGCTATGCAGAGCATTATAACCCACCAATAGTATCGCTTAATGTGTATATCTTTATTCTTTTGTTTTTGAAAAGATTCGATTTCACAATATTGTTATCAATTAATAATTTAGTCATATTCTATGTCCATTGTTAAATGCTTCATGACAATTGAAACCTATTTATACAAAATCAATAGATTTTATAACGGCACTAGAAAGCTTTGGATGTAAGTTCAAGTCATACATTTGTGATTGTGAATATGTAAGTAATTACATTAAAGATATATATATATATATATATATATATATATATATATTATTGATGTATTACCTTGTCTCTACATAATAAAAAACGAATAATGGTGGATAGATAAAAAAATTTAAATCATGATATATCATACCGTAATTATATTATTCAATTGAAATAACAAGCATTTGTAATAATGTAATGATGTGTTATATTATACTTTTTACTATTTTTGTTTAATTGCACATTATTGCACAGTATTTAATAGGATTTGGTGCAAATGTTATACATTAATTATGAATTAATATTATGCTAATGAATTTCTATATTTCTCTAAATTTCCGTAAAGCTTTACAATGACTTTCATAAAACTGTTTGTTTTTCTCATCAAGTGCTTAACTTTAAAAATATATTCACAATAATTGCCCAACTTACAAAGCATGCAGATTATAAATTTAACTAGTGATGTAGTGTAAGGCATCGTACCTTAAGGAAAATTTCTGGAAATTCCAGTACCGGATTGGAGTATTCGAAGAATATCAAATATGTTTTAAATATATTATTATAAATACTATAACTTTCATTATTCGCATTTTATAGATAAGAAGTAAAGGCTTCGTAAGTTGGACGATGACGTTTATATGAGCTTACGCAAAAAGTAAAGGTGGGTGTTAGAATGTTTTGATTTGTTTCATATTTCTAAAAATTATATAAATTGAATTGCAAAGTTAAAATTATTTATTTCAACTATTTCAAGTTTTATACGTCTTTAACCATCAATAATTTAACACATAATTTTTCGCAAGTATCAAAGTTTCTTGGTATCCATATTAATAATAATTTAAAGTGGTCTGATCATATCTCTATCTCTCTATCACCAACTTTATCTAGAACATGTTTCATGTTGCGCACCCTAAAACCCAAACTTGGTTTAAATTGCTTACTTTCAGTTTATTATAGCAACTTTTATTCTCACGTTTCATACGGCATTCAATTCTGGGGTTTTTCATCCGAACTAATTAAAATATTTAAGCTCCAGAAAAGAGCTATTCGAATAATTTTTTCCTTGCCCAGTAAAGCCTCCTGCAGACCCATATTTAAAAAATACAATATTCTAACTGTCCCATGCATTTTTCTGCTGGTAACATTAACTTTCATCAAAAACAATTCGAAACTTTTTGATATGGCTTCGTCCTCAAATTACAACACTAGACACAAACCTATTAAGGCGCGTACATATAAATTAGCCAGCTCTTTCAATACGATCGACGGTCTAGGTATTCAGCTTATGAATAAACTTCCACTCAATATCCGAAACTTAGACAGCAAAAAATTTCATGCTTCCCTAATTAAACTTTTTAAAGACATAGCTTTTTATGACATTACTGAATTTTCTCAATTTGAATTCAATAACTATTTTCTTGCATAATCCTTATCCTGTATCTATGTAGTCTGACCATTTGATCGCCTGTACAACCATTATTTTTTTTTTTTTCATTTTTTTATTGCTATTTTATTAATTTAAATTTTTTACGGTTTTAAATGAGTAGAACTTTCAACCTTGTGCAAGAATTTTGAGATTGACTGGTGGTCAAATAGACTTTAATATGATGAACTTGATGATGAACATTGTATTTAATGTTCGAATGCTTTTTTTCAGCTCTTTTTTTCAGAAGCGAAATTCGTGCAGCTACTATGATTATTATAAAATTACTATCCTTTTAATATTAACTATGAATAAGCTTGACAAGAGCCTGAAATAATATCTATTATTATTGATTACGGCTTGCTTATGAATAAATAAATAAAAAAATAAATAAAAAATGAAACAAATGAATGACTAACAAAAATTCCAAAAGGTCATTCCAATCGAATATCTCAAAGACCGCCATTTTTTGCTAAAATAGCTCCATATCTCCAAAACGACTAGACCTGTCTTTGCCAAAAACTAATCAGCACGTCCTCTTATCAATATGAATCGATCCATTTTTGAATCATTCATATCGGTTAATCCGTGCGCCCGAAATTGTCGACAAAAAATTGTATCCACACATACGCATCCATTTTTTCAAGGTATGCCAAAATGTTCGAAAACTTTCAAAAAGTGAAGATTTGCAAAAATTTTAATTTTCGATTTTGGGACGATTACAATAACTTGGAAATAATTTTCAAATGAAGCATCGCAATTATTTTATGATCTTGATTACTACATATGCAGATATTAAATTAATATTAGTAAATCTAAATAGTTATTAACTTTTCAGCTAAAGTACTGCGCCTGGTGAAAAAGCATCAAGAAGTGCTTCTCGGCTACGTACTGCCGCGTGCAAGCAATTCGTTCGGGGGGCCCGAGCAGTAGCATCCATCAACACCGGCAAACTTCCCGCGGCCCAACGTGAGGCGTAGCGATTGCGCGCGCACAACTTTCTCGAAGTTACCGTTACTGATCGCGCGCCACTGACAAAAAGTTCGATATTGCGTCAGAACTGTTACAGCTGACGCGATGACACAGCAATCCAACTGAATGAAGAATATTCCGGCGTGCTTCACACGTTGATTTAGTCCATAAATCTTCGTACAACGGGCGGTAGGAAAAATCGCGCGTTCGTGCGATACGCGTTCATGCGGTGTGGAAAACGCCGCTGGTTGCTGACGATGTTGTTCGTCGTTCTTGTTGTTATCATTTTGATATTTGTTGTGATTCCGTTGGCGATTTATAGTTCAAGTGCTTTGCAATCTTTTTTCATTTTTGCGAGATTCGGCGAACGAATTCTTGCGCCGGAAGAAGTCGGCCTGGACGCAACTAGAAACTTCTATTTGGCATACAATGACGAAGAATTTTGCAAAGCAGGCGAAGAATCATGTGCTGATGTGCTGAAACAGGAAATCGTGTTGGGTGTTTGGCACGTATTGCCGCAGTCGTATGCTGAATCCTATGTGAAAGCGAAGTACGACGTTGACGCTTTGGCTGAGGCTGTAAAGGATCTAGCGATCGACGCGACGCGATTCAACGCGAATGGAACTATTAATAATACGGCAGTCGAAGATTGCGACTCGCGAGTTCGATCCTTCGACAATCTCACCTTTGAATAGTACGTATATTTATATGACAATATTTTGATCTAAGTATATTTTAGATATAAATCTAAGTATATATTCGATATTTGTCGGATAAATTATATATAATCATTTCAAGATTATATATATATATATATATATATATATATATATATATGCATTTATTTATTACTATTGCTAATAAGCGCTTCGATAAATGGTTATTGTTACGCAGTTCATTCATAACGCGACTCTTTCTTATGTAAACATATTAAATACAAACAATGCTCTCATATTCTACTAGTAAGTTTCTTGCAACGTTTTGGTTATATGACAACAATTATCCTTCATATTATATACAAAGAAAATTTTTGATGATTACATTAATTTCAGAAGTATAAAAGCATTGTTACTACTGACACGAATACGAATTGAATTATATACTCATTATACAAAACCTACGGCATTGAAAATTCTTTATTGAATGATAATAGAACACCACAACGAGTTCACTGTTAAACGACCTTTGACTACTTTTATTTTCACCTTCTAGTTTAGTCCGTATACTTCTTATTACGATTAGTATTAATAGAATTTGTAAAATAATTCTACAGAATAAGGTGTGTATCGTAGCAAATGTGCAAACATTACACACCAGTGTGTAAGAAGTGGAGAAGTTAGCAAATAATACATCGAACAACGCCGACTACATGTTCCGAATAATCAACATCCGCGTCTCTTCATGAATATTAGAAAGTTTTCTTTTAGCTTTAATGAAAATTATTTGATGCATTCTAATGATATTCGATTATTTGTAGTAAATATGTATTTCTATGTTATACGTAAATGAATAGGGTTTTTATCTAATTGATTTCATTATTTTTTTAAAATTTTATTCTTTTATAAAATGTATAATATTTTTTTTTATTTTTCTTTTTTTTTTTATTTTAATTTTTATCTTTTTATAAAACGTTGTAATCAGATCGTTTTAGATATTATCCTATTGTTTTTTTAAGGTTAAAATGAGCCTATTATAGCGTCTTTATTGTTATCCAGTTTGACTGTAAATAAAACATTTCTATACAATATATTGTTATTTTAGAAAAAACTATTCACTGAATTTAGAGCTTCATATTCTAATGATAAGTTACTCCATAATAAGATACAAGAATTCGTATTAAATACCCAAAAATAAGTATTTGTCATATGCATATTGAATTACCAGTTTAACCAGAGATTTCAAATATATGTTAATATACTTATTGAATTTTTGATTCTATATATATATGAGAATTTTTATAACGAACAGACTTCTCTATCACTTATATACTTTATTTATGATATCGAACATTATTTAGAGATTCAAAAATTTGAATTCATTTTCCACATGACTTGTCTAATAAGGAGAACCCGCGCGTTGCTCGTCTCGGATTTTGATGAAACTTGGCACAATGGTAGATTTGATGCCTAAATTGACCGTGGTAAAATATTAGAAACCTATGAAAAGCGGTTTAGTTATAAAAATTAATTAAAGTTTGCATTTTAGCAGCGCAGCTTGCAATGCTGTTCCTTTTCAATAGCAGATTGGCCGAGTGGCTAACGTCGTGGAATTCTAATTTTTGCTCCGGGGTTCAATTTCCAATTCAGATATACTTTTTTATTATTTTTGTTTGATATTTATAATTTCACGTGTAAATAATATTAACATTTATTTGAGTTTTCGATTAATTTGTCGTTATCACCACATTTTTAACAAGTATCAGGTATGTTTAGGTTGAACAAAAAAGCCATCGTCTAACACTATCTATTAAATAAAATTGCAGTGACCGCACTCTGAGCCGACTCCGGTCTCAGTATTTCGAAGCCGCTCTCCGTACCGGCAGGCACCCTGTCGTGCTCTACTTGCATGGCAATGGTGGCACACGCAGTACCAGTACTCGCATCCCGCTGTACAGGCTGCTGTCCGAATCGCCCGAATTGGATCGACATGTGATTGCTGTAGATTATCGCGGATACGGAGATTCTACGGACCCTCCAAATGGGCCGTCTGAACGGGGGGTAGTACGCGATGCATTGGCCACCTATGCATGGCTTGCGGCTCGGATGCCGCCGAACGCCGAGTTGATTATCTGGGGACACTCGTTGGGCACGGGTATCTCGCTACAGATGCTTAGGAAGATTCAGGTAACTTGCCAACAGTATCAATGAATTTTTATATGAAATTTATAAAATTCTTTCAACTGTAAATCAATTATTTGCCGAAACTTGCAGCTCTGTCTATACTATATGTTCATATGAAACAATGGGTAATATGGAAAGTTAGAACTTTATCTCAAGTTCGTAAATTCACATTTTACTTTTGTAGTTCTCATTACTAAATAATAATATTATTATTAATTATTAGTAAATAACTTTGCAGTCCAAAATTCTATTATAATTCAAATTAGTCGTATATTCTGCAAACAGAGTACGCTGATTTAAGTATTAGAATTATTTCTCCCAAAAGATTGCCTATTTTGTTATTTTTTATTTTTGTTTCATTTTTTACAAATTAATGTTCAGTTCATTTTATGCTAGCTAACTAACATATCAATTAAATCGTGTTTTCAAGAATGTTCAATAAAATTTAAAATTTTGTAGTTACTCTAGGATATACATATAATCATTTTCTGAGAATATAGTTTTAACATATAAATAAATTTCTTTCTGTCAAATCTTAAACAATGAAGCAATGTCATTCTTCAAGGGAAACAGGTGACGAATAAAAAAAAAATTGCATAGTAATTGATGATTCCTGCTATATATTATTAATTTTTTTTGCACGAAAAATAAAGATCGTAAAAATTTTTTTTGGTTACAAAACCATATTATCCAAAATGCAAAAAAATATCGATGTAGTAGACAGGGGTCAATTTATGTACCATATGCACAACGATAATTTTTTTATATTTGTTTATGCTGGTAAAATGGTCATTTTTGCGTGATGTTAAAATCAAGGCCGATTCCACAAACAAAAACAGGGAAATATTTAATATTAAAAAACCCAAAAATATTCCAAAACCAATTTTATTCTTTTGTCGTGTTTTTATTATCCGGTTATTACATATGTGTATTTATATGTTCTTCAAATAAATTATGCATAATTAAGATTCATGTATGTTTTTTATTCTGGCGTCACGTCATTTAGAATAATTAATTTATGCGGGATCGACAGACAACCGATGAGCCCGGAAATATCGCATTGTAGATCATTTGTATGTAATTTTTATGAAAACATGAGCAAACTATATGCATGCATATACTGTATTATATATATATATATATATATATATATATATATATATATATATTGTATTTAATTGTGACAAACTATTTTTTTTTTACCGGCATTCAAGTAAAAAATAATATGCATTTTTATTGTTTTTATAATCTTTCTCTGTGATTATATCATCAAATTTTAATAGTTGTTTTGTGAGTAACACGAATTACGACTTTTCCTTTCAACTATAATGATACGCTATTACGCTTATATTTTACTAACGATTATACAAAAATCATTTAATGTATCGAAGCGTGTCTATATATAGGACAAACAATTAAAATAAATATAGCTCTAGGTTGTATTCTTATACAATTTTTTGTGAGTCTAAATAAAACTTGAAATTTTTGTTAAATTTAAAAATGTTTCGGTATAATTATCATTTACAGAATAGAGCGAAAACTTTCTATATCCATTCAATTGTGCAAATAAAATTTATGCGTTCATAAAGTTAGCATATTATTATTTTGAAATAAAAGAATCGCTATTTAATCATCCGTTTGTTACTATCATTTTAAATAAAAGAATTTAATTTTGTAATTAGACGTCGAACCATTGTAGACATATAGTATTTGCTGAGGTAATTTCTTATATGTTCCCAACTGGTTGATTCATCTCGACACGAATACAACTACTGTAAAAGATATAATAACAAAAGCAGCAGATAAATATAGAGACAGTCACCCAAATGCACTAGCAAACTCCTTGCTGACAGAAAATTATCGTCGTAGATTGAAGAGAAAATCGCCACTTGACTTAAGTCATCAATTTCCCTGATGAAGATTGTTATTATTTATAAGAAAATATTTATTAGTTATTATTTATAAGAAAATATTTAAGTTTATATTATTATTATTAATATATTATTAATATTATTCATAACGAATGGAAAAACATCTATTATGTCATTATTAGTCATTATGAAATACAATGTCCCTTTTATGGCTGACAATTGCAAATTAACAAATTTGCTTAATGTCCTTAACTGGACAGTTGTAAATAGAGTATTGAATAAAAAAAGGAAATTTGCTAGTAAAATATAGTTCCAGCTGCTTTTTTTCGAAACACTTTTGTTTAAAATAATATTGATTATTGTCATTTCAATTTTGTTTTCATCTACAGAGACATCCGTTAGTCGACCTGGTCAAAGGCGTAGTGTTAGAAGCGCCATTCAACAACATGCCAGACGCCGTGCGCGAATACCCTCTGACGATGCCCTTCCGCCGTCTGCCCTGGTTCGAGGCGACCATCATGCGTCCGCTGGCCAATCGCTTCCCTTTCAACTCGGACGAGCACATCAAATACGTGCGGCAGCCTATACTTATTCTGCACGCGCCCGATGACCGACACGTGCCAATTTGTAAGAATCATCATATTTTTTGATTGTTAATTAATTTGCTCACGGAATGCCAAAAGATGCGACATTTATAAGAAACAGTTTTCACTGAACTGAGACTAACGTATCAAATGAGGTTTACCATAATAAAGTATAATAACAGAACTTGTCACAATTTTCGAGAAGGATAAAATCATAGACATGGACAAGACAGAGATTGGATACCAATATTATGGACTTAAAAATTAAACGAACGTAACTAATTTTCGTCAATAACAACATAAATTGGCATGTATAAAATTTGAGGAAATCGTACATTTTTGTAGACTTACAAAATTTACAACATAAGTTTTTTTATTATTTTTGAACAGCAAGCAGAACCTAATAGTCCTATAAGCTGTTGCGCTGATTTTGACTTAATACTAGTCTGTTTGACAGATGGCAACCCAAACAGTTGTCACATCTCTGTATGATATATTATTATTACAATTTCTGTAATAGGGCGAGTATTTTTAATGGTGCAGCAATGCTGGTGAGGGCTATTTCCACTTGGAAACAAATTGCTATCTATATTTCCAAGTGAAAATCGTTGTCACTGCTGCCTGCTAACAGGCTGCTCGAAATGGGTATCGAACCCGGGACCTCTGAAACAAGCACCGCTCTTAACCGCTTACCTACGGGCGAGCCCTACAACATAAGTAAAATTCATATTTTAAGTTGATTTTTGAAAAATTTGAAATTGCTTGACTTTTGAAAAATTTGAAACTCTTGCTTTTTGAAAATCCTGCTTCTATCTATTTTAATGTGCCATTTATGTGAGTTATTGTAATCAAATTGCTAATTGTTCTTGAATACCTGTTACCTAAGGTTATTAAAGGTTTTTATTGTATCACTTGTCGGTGCACATATTGGCACCTAATCAATACAAAACTTAATGCTTGATTTGACTCATAATATATGAAGTATATTATTATCCAATCTTAGGTTTGGGCGAACGTTTACGGGATGCTGCCACTTCATCGACCTTGACTAAGCAAAGAGTGGTCAAGTTCCTAAACGTGGGTAATGGGTACGGACACGTGGACATCGTTCGGTATCCAGGTCTAGTAAGGGCGCTCACGGACTTTGAGGACGAATATCGAGACTACAGTCGTCACGCCCAGATTAATCTGTGATTAGTGTGTGGAGCACAATCTACACATTCCAGAGTTTTCATGCTCTAAATTTCTTAGTTAATTATTTGTATACTCTAGAATAATTTTATTTTTGTTTATTTTAAATTACTCATTTTTTCTTGTCGTTGGTAATATAAAGTGTTTCTTTTAGATTAATGTCTGTTTTTGAATAATTGTTTTAAAATTATTCGTAATAATGTTGCATAGATGTTAGGACATTTTTGATGTTGTTCAACCTTGGACAGCTTTGGACATTGATAATTTCTGATAAAATATTAATGACTGTGGTGATCAAACGAAATCAAGCATTTAATACTGTTATAAGGTCACACAAACTATTCTTATGTATTTTGATACAATACTGTACTATGTAATTACGTAACAATTGTTATAAAAACTTACTACAACCTATATTTTTTCTCAAAAAATTAATGGCATAATTACATCGAACAATAGTTCCTTTTATCATGGCCTAATTCAGTTTAGTTTCGATGTCTGACGATACAAGACAAAATAAAGCGCTGAAATCGTTTATAAAGTAGCTGAACGATGTTAAACATTAAATTGTATAGGATATTTTATTTTTGATGTTATAAAATGTTATTAAAACCAAATAAAAATATTAATTATGTTACTTGATTTTTAGTTATACAAGTCGATAAAGTATTGTTAAACAAGCTGCAGTTAAAAATTTTAATAGCTTTTATCGTTAATCTAATATATTATTTGTTTCATGTTTATTAAAAATAGGTTAAAATTTTGGTGCTCATCGTTAGCTGTTTCTGTAGCACGCTTATCGTTCTACAATAAATATTAGTCGAATACTCCAATTCCATAGCACTAAGTTGTTAAACAATTTGAAAACAATACTTGTTGATGTTAATTGATATACCATGCACTCAATTAATCGATAATGTTTGTCAACACAACCAGGGTGTAGCTAGGATTTTTGTAATATTTAACAGATTTCAATTAAAATGAAAATATTTTGGTCAACATCCATCAAATAAGGAGGATAGAAATACCCGTTGCATACCCTAAGCGTTCTAGGCCTATGGCCACAAGTCACAAACAAATATTAACTATTGGTATTTAAGAATTATTCTTAATGACAATTAGTCACATGCACAAAATTATCTTGTGAAAAATTTCATAAAAATGTTGATAAAATGAGTTGCAAATAGTACAGAGATAATGAAGTACAAAGAATATCGAATGTTTAATTTTAAATCATAAACTGCAAATTAGAAACTTAGAATAGTATGAACTATTACATTTCGAAGCAATCCATCTTATATGAACAAAACTTTGAATGCACATAACTCAATATGTAGAAGTAGAAAGATTGATTACGCAACGAGATGTGATAAGAATGATTGGAAAACATTTGAAAAAGCATACGTTTTCATAAAATTTGTATTTGCTGAAGCAACTAAAACATAACGTACGACAAACATAAGTAGACACAAGAGAACTACATTTTTGCATATATGATTTACCTAATTTCTTTGTATCTAAAAAACATCTTTAGTGCTTATTATTTATACAGACTTTTAATGGATATGTTAATGCACTTTAGCGACGTGAGATTCACTTGATTATATTATTTACTATGAAATTATTCTATGTAAAATACATGAATATAATAAATAGTGAAATTTATTATGTTATATATAAAAATGTTTTAATGAAATTTTGTGACAAAAATGTAAAAATAACTAAGTTCGTTTGATTTATATTTACACAATTAGAAATAAACCTGATATGTTAATAAACAAAAGTTTTATTTCGTAAAACCAAACTTGAAGATATTAACCAGAGAACGTTACTCCTGTGCGCTCGTTTAAAATCGTTGAGTTGATCAATTGTTGATCAAGGATGACCAAATCGCGGCCCTAGGGCTTCACTCCCTTTAAATATTTTTTGCCAAGCATTTCTAAAGTAGCATTTTATTTATAACGTATTCTTTTCTTGTTCAATTATTTGGTATGGTATTTTTATATTAAGTTTATTAGTATATATCAAGTTTTGTAAATTAAATTTTGTGAAAAAGTTGCTCAAGACAAGATCTATGCAGTGATAAGACAGTTTTCTTTTCAAGATTAACTATTAGTTATTATCAAAGTAAATTTTATTCTTTTTTATTGTATATAGAGCAATTTATAAAGAAAAATTTCCATCAAAAAGACGGAGTTATACGATATATTACAGTTTTCTGTGGAATGAAAAAAATAAAAAAAACTGTCACGACGCTGCGACAATTAATTATAATCAACACTATGCCTTTTGGATATTGCTTTAAACTTTAACATGCTGCAGAAAATAAATCTAGATATTATTGTAAATGTATGTTAATCAATGACCGTAAATTCATATCAAGCAAATAGCATAACATACACAAAAAGATCAAGTTTAACAGGTACGTTTTTGTCAGAATGCGACACCTAATTGCTGGCAGCTGGCAGATAATTTTCAAATAGGTGCCGTTCGGTAAGGGTTAAAAAACTGAACAATTGTTATTTTACAAAATCATATTCATTGCGATTGATGAATCCCATTATAATGTTTAGGAAAAAAATGAATATACAAATAAAAGTTTGTTAAACCTGGGGAGAATTATTCAGTCAAGAGCAAATAGCACTGGTTTGCAGTAGAACAATAATTTTTATTTATATATTAGAAACTAGGGTTTATACAAAAACCGACATTTCAGAAAACCGGTTTTCGAATTTTAAATTTCGCAGAGAACCGGTTTTAGCCGGTTTTTAAATTTTATATAAAAAATCAATTCTTGCTCGAATATTCTGTAATAACAAAAAAGAATATCAGCAACTTTAGAGTGATTTTGTTTTCAGTCAAAAGCAGTCTTTGACTGAATTTATTCAATATTCAATTTTATGAATAGTAAACAAAGTTATTTTAATTTTAATTAATAGAACAAAGAAATAATAGTTGATCTGGATTAAATAATTTTGAAAATGATTATGCATTTTCACATGTGAGATTATAAATACTTGTATGATAGTGAAAGAAAAGGGTTCGAACAAATATAAATAATACATACATAAAAAATAGATACATACTTGTTAATGTCAATTCTAGTTCTAAAAACCTTTAACAAAACCCCGACTTTATTCTATTCCGAACAATTTAATTAATTAATTTCAATTATTTAATTATTTTTTGGTTTAATGCAATATAAAAGCTGAAAACGTCTATTGATTTGTTATTTAGAAGTGACCTTTGTTTACTCACTAAATTTTTTGAAATAGAAATTACTCTCTCACATGCAACCGAACTAGGCTAAAGCGTGATATAATAATTCTGAAAATTTTGTTCTTTTATTTGTGAATTGTGACTTGTAGGGATAAAAACTCTTTTTTTAAAGTTTGAGTAAAGTAATTCACTCCTTCAACATTGATATAATGATATAAATTAATATATACATTAGACAAAAGATAACACAGAACCTTTCTGGGAACTAGAACAGACTAATATGATTCCAAATTTTATCGAACCGATATAATTCCAAGTATCAAAACGCTTGCTTTCATCTAGTATATTTGTCATTTTCCATTTATACAGTAAAACCCGATTTTTTCCGCTAAAGAACCGGTTCCCGAATTTTATCATTTTTATGGACAAACCCTAGTAGGAACTTCAATTCAACGAGATAATATTCATTAAATAATTATGAAAAATCAATGTATATATATATATACCTATTGAACTCTAAATGATATATATTTTTTTAAAATTAAATTGAAACGAAACGATTTTTTTCAATTATTTGAATGATTGTTAAAATGCATTTACTCATATCGGATTTAAATCGAAATTATAAAAATATATCCAATTTAATAAATTAGGAAAAGAAATTATCACTAACCTTATTTCATCCAGAGCCAGCACTGCGTACCATAGAGCGAACATAGCTTGTTAAAGGGACAACAGCACTTTTTTGATTGATTTAACGAACTTCTAAAATAATTTCGTGCGATCTGTAAATACACAAAACATTATAATACATTAGATACAAAATACATTAGATACGATTGCAATTCAGAAATGCGCATGATCAATAGGACAGACTGCCATGTGCAATTTTATGGTTAAATCAAGCGCCATCATAATATACATTTGACATTCTTTCATTTTGCTTCACATTGCTTTATAAATACGATTGAAATTGATTAATTATTTTTTTGAATTTAATTCAAAATTTTAATTTTATTTGAAAATAATACAAATTATTGAAAATTCAAAATATTATCGACTGCGTTCTTGATCAACAAATCATTAAAATTGTTATTTTAATCGCAAGAATAACAACATGGAAACCTATTGATCATTACATATTGAATATTGTAAATACATAATAATCTTACGTGGAAACCTTTATATTGTAAAATGTTTACAGTTTTATAATTTAGTACAATCAATTCACATTCATAATATATAATAAGGTAATATAATAATAAAATTACCCCGATAATAATATATTACCCCGAAACCAATTGTTAAATCAATAGCAAAAAAAAATTATAAAAAGAAAATAATTACGTACATATGCAAATATAACAAATAATTGTCATATTTTTATTTGAAATAAAAAGTCCAATTTCTGTCAAATAAATTCACTAAATCATTCCAATGGCTCACCAAAACATATATTTTAAATCACGAAATAAATTTAAAAATATGAATTCACCATCAACTTGCTTAATAATCAGATATCGGCGCCGAATCTTGCTTATTGTAAACTAGTAAAATTAAAATTTAAATATTTCGAATAATTGTGTTATTAATTAATTGAAAAATGTCTAATTATTCACTATTATAATTTTCGGCAATCGATTCGAAAAGAGCATTTCAGATGCAGCGGAATATCGTCTGACCCGGTTTCCCATTTATTGATCCGTTTACAAAACACTGAAATTCACCCTTATGCACTATATTCAACCTCAATATTAATCGGTCAACGCTTTGAAAACTTGACAGTCACGAGATTCCCAAAAAAACACAAAAATACACTAAATTAATAAAATAATTTATATATTTATACCTTGTACAGTTCCTCGCACGCAGCACAAACACTTGTAAAATTTTGAAAATTATTAGTACTTTTTTGGGTTTTTCAAAAAATAAACGTTTTAAACTTTTTTTTGGAGATTTTAAATTTTGGTTAGCACAATTTTGAAATAGTGTTTTGTTGTTAAAGCCTACTTTGATTTTCGTTATTATCGTTCAGCGAGCTAGAAAAACAGTGACACAGCCATGATCAAGTAAGCAATGACACGAATCATATAAACAGTGTGCAACCGAAAATCTAGTACTCGAACCGGGAATTTAAAAAGATGACAACAGAAATTATGACACTAGTAAATTAGATATATTTAAATTTACGATAACATACTAAATTGAGATTTTATTTACAATAGAAACACAAGATTCGTCGTCGTTACTTGTCACCGATGGAATGAAATATTAACGCAAACAATCTGTCTATAATCAAAATCGGAAAACCAACTTCCAAACATAAAAAAATATTTTTTATGCATAATTATAAAACTCGTTCAAATAAAGATTCAGATAAAAAAGCTTTACAGGATTTCTTCACTTAACATTTACACCTAATCTTTCAAAATTAGCATGTAATTCCAATCAAATGCATCTGAATTAATAATATTCATACAACTTAATCATATTCTACAATAATATACTATGCCTAGAACAGCTATAATATGATAATTAGGTGTAAGCAACATTTTTCCATAATGTAATTGCACAAATATCTTGCAATATCAAACAGAATTCCATACACAAATAAAAATGAAATGTGTGAAAAATAAATAAAAATTTCATCTATTCTACTTTTGGATGCGAAAATTTCCTTGAAATGTATCATAAGCAGTGGCAACTACTAAATAGTTTCAAACTTTCATACTTATAAAAAAACAAAATGCGCTTCTAATTATAATAAGCAATTCCACTGATCAACTTGCCGATTTAATCAACACTAGTCTTCAAGATTTATGAAATGGCATTTATATCTTTCAAATCAACGCAGCCGTCGAAAACTTTGTTAAAAGTCAAAATTTATATTCACATAGCCATGCATTTACCAACTTGTGTGCCGAATGATTCAAACTGACTTCAAATATACATAGCATTTGCAAACTGGTTTTTTAATAAAAAACAAACAATTGTTCTCTGGAAAGTTAAAAATAAGTATGTCTACATTATTACATATAATATACATATTTAAATAGCATAGCATTATAACAAATAAAAAGAAAAAATTAAGTCCCTGCTCAATTAACAAAACCTTTTAAATGATAAAAACACCTAATACATTCTTTCCAGTTTATGATAAATACTTCCAATGTGGATTTTTTCACATTCACAGTTTTCAGAAATTGCTATCACCAACTTCATCCGAACAACATTAATTGAACTTTAATTTTCTGCAAATTATTATGCAATTAATCTTTGTTTAGTAAGAAGTTAAGAAAATATCTATGTATGCTGTTGAACTGAGTCCTGATTAAAAATTTTGAATGCAAGAAAAACAATTCATTATTCATAAAATGTATAAAGATAACTATATTTCAGTTCTAACATTTTTTTATATATATATATTAATTTTTATAAAGTAACTATTCACAAATGTATATTTAAAAAAGGTAATAAGAGAGACTTCAATAGTATTTTGTTATTTTATCAAAAAGCAGCAGCATTTAGCTTCTGAAGATATTGTTTTCGACACTCCATGTCATCTGCAGGCCTATTGTATGGTACCCAAACAGGTTCACCCACAAAATATCTTTTTGCTCTTATGTAATTCTGAAATGAGAAAATAATTTAAAACTTTTCATTATAAATTTATTGCATATGAAAAATAAAGAACAAGAGTAATCATATAATATATATTTACAATTATGAATTTGTTCTTCATCATCTATTCTCTTTTACAAATAAAATAAAGAATAGATATCTATTCAATTGCACAATGAAAAAAAAGTAAAAATGTATGGAACGTTGAAGCAATATGATTTATTGAAATAAAGCATATTGTAAATATAAAGTATGTTTTACACGAATTGCTTCAGCTATTTCAAATATCAACTTATCCTTTGAAACCGATTCTGCCTCATAACAGACAAATGTTATGGCAAAGCCATGTTACGGTCCAGCTTCTATACATTATGCTAGTGAATTATACTGAATACTGTCAAAATTTACTGTGCATTCAGGCGTTTTACACATAAACTGCAATGCCACTCGTATGTTATGAACCCAATTCAGAAAGACCCTGTTATCTAACATCATTTTTATGACATTTGTGCATTTAGTCAATAATTTCAACTAATTTGTTGAAAGGAAAGTTCTTCATAACATAACCTTGCCATAACATTTGTCTGTTATGTTATGCGTCAGAATAGGTCCCAAAAATATAATTTAATAATATATATTTGTGTATTTTATTTATTATAAAATAATTCTTATTTCATAAACTACCTTCATATCCATGGTAAATCTATGATAGATCCCACTGGGAATTATTATCATGTCACCAGCCACAACATTAATTCTTATCCATTTATCACTTTTATCTCGTACATCAAAATATCCCAGATCCTTCCAAAACCAGTCTAATCTCTTCATCGGTATGCAAATGTTCTTTGAAAAAGCTTTCAATGTTGTTTCATAATTCTTTAAGCATTCAGGAGAACAAGTAATGTCATCTTCATAAGTATAATTTCTATCTGATTTTAGCTTCAATAAAACTTCATCGGTCGGTCTGGTAATGTAAGTGATCTATCTACAAAGAGGTGAAGGAGATTAGATACTTCACAAGAAAAAGTATGAGAGAAAGTTCATATGATAGTTTCAAAAGTAATCGAATTTTGTCATCTAAGACATATAATAAATCAATGACCTTATACTTATAAAATAAAGATTTTTCTATTATATTCAAGAATAATAAAAAATGCGTAAGTATACTCTATTAAATGACGTAAAAATTCTAATAGAAATACTTGAAATAACTGCCCAAAAGTGAGTGACTCATTTCTGATGTTCTTGAAATTTTAATTTCATCAAAAATTAAGTAAAAAGTTGTAGTAAGTAAGTAAAATAAGGTGATGTTGAAGAAGCATTTTAATTAAAATTCATCATTATTTGTAAAGCAATAAAAATTAATTACACCTAAGTCTGTTTTTACACGGTCTTT
>NW_020536401.1:0-42840 GCF_003426905.1 Ctenocephalides felis | reverse complement strand
AGGATAAGTCTTCCAACATTCTGGACATGATCCGTCACCATCTGTTCTAAGTGTGTGCCAACAAAATCGACATACCTGGTATTTACATGCACATGGAAAAAAATCCAAATCGCCATCTTTTAGCACTTCCAGACACAAAGGACATTCTTTAGCATTGTCTTCCACCACGTTTATTTCTTTAATGATATTTATATTAGTCATAGTAATAATATTATTTTAAGTTAAATGAAAAAAACTCACAAAACAACCGAAAATTACACACAGTTGTTAAGAAAACCTATAAAAATGTATGCGATCCGCCTCGCACGTTCAAAGCACAACGACTAAAATCTCCGAAAACTATGACTTCTGTAATTTGCGATTTGTATAAACTAATAACACTATCAATAAATACGCTGATGATAATACGCAGGAATTAATTCATAAACAAAAGCACAAAAGTAAAACAATTATAGTCGAGCAAGATATTATTATTATTATTTGATTGCCGTAAACTTATCAATATTAGTATAATGAACAATATGCGCTTTTTAAATCTGTTTAGTGATATAAATTGTTGATATATTTATATTAGTATTTATTTTGTTTTCGAAAGCTGTGACAAAAATAATAAAACATATTTTAATTAACATTCTTGTGATTTCTGCGATTTGATTCCAGTTGGTCCCGGTATTATCAATTTAACTCTTTATGTTGAATATAATAAACATGATATTTTTCTATTCAATTTTCTCATTATCATTGAGCTGTTGGTATTGCAATAAATATTCTGGTTATATATATATATATATAACGGTTATATATATATATTATATTATATACATATATTTATATAATATTTTATTATATATATAGTTATATATATATTATATATGTATATAATATATAAATATATATATATATATATATATATAATATATATAATATAAATAAAAAATCTACTTTAAATAACAGACAAAGAAGTGAGTTTCATGTGTACCAGCAAGCCCCCGAAAGTTTTCAATATATATGTATATGTATATTTATATATATATATATATATATATATATATACATATATATATAAATATTATATATATATATATACATATACATATATATATATATATATATATATATATATATATATTGAAAACTTTCGGGAGCATGTTGGTACACATAAAACTCACTTTTTGTCTGTTATTTAAAGTAGATTTATTTACGAATTTTTATATTGTAAATTTGTAGCGTAAATTTATTCAAGGTGAACAAATAACAGAATCATTTTTTTACAAAATCCTTAAATTTAAAAAAAAATATAGTTCGACCATCGTAAAAGATGAAAAAAAAAAAACTAGAAGGTAAAAGAAAGCTTTAAAAACTATTTCTGTACTGACCGATTTTTATATTTATCTATGAAGAAAATGCAATATTTAATATAGGTTTTTTATATTTTTTTTATTATTGAAATTAATTACTTTTTTATAATTTATTGAATATGTTTGATATCAAATAAATTTACATTTATTTTTCGTTCAATGTATTAGTTATTCATCATATTAAAAACTTACTAAAAGGTTTTTTTTGTAGCAATTCATCAATTTTGAGAAATAGGTGATAAGATAGTCGGATACTACTTTTATTTATACATATTTATTAACATTTCTTATAAACATACAATAGTTTGTTTGTACGTTTTTAAGCGTTTACGTTAAATGCTTATAAAACATAAATGATGAAATTTATAACGTTATAATAATATTTATATAATATATTATTGTAATTTAAAATGTAAAAATATTCAAAACCATTGTTATTATTTATTGATCAATTTTAAACTTCCCGTAGGGTAAGTTATAGTAATCGCAAAAAAATCGAAAATGAAAATTTGCATATATCTTTACGTTTCAAAAGTTTCTAAATATTTTGGCATACCTTAAATAATGGATGTATGTGTGTGTGTGTGTGTGTGTGTGTGTGTGTAGTAATAATGGATATGTGTGTGTGTATGTGTGTGTGCGGATACAAATTTTCATCGACGATTTCGGGAACACCGATCAACCGATTTGAAAAATTCAAAAAACATTCTATTCTAAACATTAAACATTGGCAGGGTTAGCCATTCGGAAGATACGGGGTAAAAGTGCCAAGGTCGGTAACTCAGTTTTTAAGAGAACGGCGTGTCCGATTTTAATAATTCAAAAAACATTTTGCTTGTATTGACAAGATGAAGAACTGATTAAATTTTTGAGAAGGCAAGTCCAGCGTGTATGGACTCTCAATAATAATAAATTAACTAGCTGTAAGTGGAATTCTGTCTTGAGGCAATTATGGCATCGTGCCTTAAGGCAAATTGCTGGAACTTCCCGTACCGTAACGAAATGTTCGAGGAATACTGAATGTTTTCAAATAGATTATTATAAATATTGTAACATTGTCTAATATTTATGAGAATTATATAAACTGAATTGCAGAGTTGAAATTATTTGTAAAGTATATTAGAACTATAGTCAAAATTAAAAATAAAATCTGAAATATTTTCGATATACAAAAAACTAAAAAAAAAAAAAAAAAAAAATAGAACAAAATTTTTTTTTTCAAAATCAATTATTTTGTTAAGACAAGCAGAAAGTTCTTTGAATCATTCAAATCGGACGCTTAGTTCTCTCAAAAACTGCCATTTTTTACATATTTAGCTCCGTATCTTCGAAATGGCTGCGCCTGCCTTTGCCAAAAACTAATAAGCACTTCTCCCAATCATTACTAATTGAATGTTTTTTAGATCATTCAAATCGGATACTCCGTTCTCTCAAAAATTCGATTTCTATTTTCTGCACTCTTTGCTCCGTATCTCCGAAACGGCTGGACCTGCCTTTGCCAAAAACTAATGAGTTCTTTTCCCTATCAATAGGAATCGAATGTTTTTTGAACCATTCAAATCGGTTGATCCGTGCGCCCTAAAATGTGACTGGAAATTTGTATCCATACATACATACACACACACACACATACACACACAGATTTGCGAGAGACGTTTTAATGGACCTGCGTTCTATAGAGAGAGAAAAGGCGAATGGCACTTCGCCCATTTAAAAGATAAGTATAATGTTTATTAATTATAACATTGTTTATAACAAGTTAAGAATTGTTACATTCTAGATCCTCCCCCCACGAAGTAATGCCTAACGGCGGTTTCCGTGGGGACCAGAGGCATGGGCAAAGCGGAGGTTTTAGTCGGTATTATACCAGGGCGGTATCGAGTCCGACATACCCAGACAGAAGACCGGTCTGGGATGCATAAAAGCATTTCCTTCGCTATACAAAAAAAAAAAAAAAAAAAAAAAAACACATACACACACACACACACATCCATTTTTTCTGAGGTATGCCAAAACGTTCAGAAACCTTCAAAACGTCGAGAAATGTTAAAATTTTCAATTCCGATTTTTGGCCCATTACAATAACTTACCCTACGGGAAGTTAAAAAAATGTCCTTTGGCGGTCAAAAATGTTTATTGGACATATGTACATCAAATTAACAGATATTTTATAGAGATTTTAATAATGTGTACACATTTTGTGTGAATTTTTTGGGTTTCATACCAAGATTTTTCCAGCAATAACCTTAAGGCATGGAAACGGGAAGTTTCAGCAATTGCCTTAAGGCAAGATGCCATGCACTCCACTAGTTATTGATTATGTTTATTCTTGGAATGTTTAATTACAGTATGTAAAGTTCCAGCAATTTCCCTTAAGGGACAATGCAATGCGCCACTAGTTGCGATTGCGATACAATTTATAATTTTGAATATCGGGATATGTTAATCCTACATGTATATAATTTACAAGAAGCGTGTTTTTACAATAGCACACTCTAAGCGTGTATTATCTCTAAACACGAACTTTTCTCTCGGAATTGAACGCTTGACGAAATCATTTTCTATAATTCAATCCGGCAAGTAAAACCCCGTATCTCCGTGGTGAATATTATAACCTAAAATTTGCATTTAATTTGAATATCAATCCGAAAATGAATATAATAATATGCGCCGGGGTCGGTTATTACAATAGGTGCCGGCAAACAATTCTCTGCACTGCGCGCCAGGGATTACAACGGATAAAATGTAACGGAGATACATTGAAACCACATTTAGGCAAGATAACTGATATTCGAATGCAAATTTTGGATGTAGTTAGTGCCGTTGGAAAACAAACATCTGATAAAGTAACTTATCGTGTGTTTTTGAAGCAAAACTTTATTTAAATCAGTTGGGTCAGATCAAATCTCACGCGCTATCCATTCATGGAATACGAAGGTATAATTACATTTTTTGGTTGGACGTTATTTTTGAACTTGCCATAGAGTCGGTTATAGTAATCGCAAAAATATCGAAAATGAAATTGTTTATATATCTTCACGTTTCAAAGGTTTTTGAACATTTTGGCATACCTTAGTGTTCTGATACAAAATTTCGTCGACGATTTCGGGAACACGGTTCAACCGATTTGAATGATTCATAAAACATTCGATTGCTATCAATAAGGAGACGTGCTGATATATTATTGAACATATAATTTGAACATGGCAGGTTCAGCCCTTTCAAAGGTGCAGGGCAAAAAGTGAAAAAAATAGTAACTCAGGTTTTAAGATAACGGAGAATCCAATTTTAATAATTTAAAAAACATTTTTCTTGTATGGACAAAATAAAGAACTAATTAAATATAATGGTAAGGCAGGTCTAGGGATTTCGGAGAACGAGTAAAAAAAGTAAAAAAATGACATTTGGCTATCAAAAATTATCATTAGACATATGTACATCAAATTCAGATATCTTATTATTATCAGATATTTTAGAAATTTCAAAAATAAGTATAAATTTTGTTTACATTTTTGTGGGTTTTGTAACATTGTTTGGTCATTCGACTGCGCTTACGCGTTTCGATATTTTGTCTCTATGTGAAAAAATGTTCACAATTTCAACAAAAAAAAATTCCAAAAAAAATTACGAAATAGAAAAAAAATTTTCAGAAGTCAATTTTTTTCGAAAATTTCAGAATTCTCAAAAATCCAATTTTCCCAAAGTTAGAAAAAAATGTAATCTTTTTTAAAAATTTGCTTTAAGGCACGATGCCATACACCACTAGTTCCGTTAGAAATTAGCAGTGAGCGTAGTGGTAACATACTTCACTCGCATGTCTGAGGTACTTGAATCGAGTTCTGGTCTGTCTGTGTAATACTGAGTTGTAATACCCAATGTGAATTTGTTTGACGTGAAGAATAGTAACCCAATAAATTAATATATAATACCTATTAAACATTGAGTACAATATGACATAATAGTAGTATACCATAAATCTATTACAGGAAAAATATAATGGTTCAGCGCATCTCATACAAAATGGTACTAAATACTGTCAAAATGTCATGTGGTTGCTGTGCAGTAAGGTCTTAGATAGAAAACTTAACCTAGAAAACGTAAATTATCAAAAAAACAATATCATCATAAATGCATCTTTGTGATGCGACATAAAAACGTATAAGCAAAATTGCATTAAATGTGTGAAAGTACCTCAAGAAGACCATGTGAAATATCTCGGCATATACCTCGATAGAAAACTTAATTGACGAACTCATATAAAAAAAGAGACAACAGCTTGAGATAAAAATCAAAAAGCTTTACTGGTTACTAGGGACTAAATCCAAACTAAGCTCATACAATAAGCTAATTTTATATAAATTTTTATTCAAACCAATTTGGTGCTATGGTATATAATTGTGGGGTAGTGCTCATAAGACTAATATAGAAATAATACAGAAATTTCAAAACAATTTCTTTAAAAATTGCCTTAGGAGCTCCAAAATATGTTCCCAACTGGTTGATTTATGTCGACACGAATACACTTACTATAAATGAAGTAATAACAAAAACAGCACACAAATATGGAAACAAGCTAATCAGTCATCCAAATTCATTAGCAAATTTCTTGATAACAGAGAACTATCCAAGAAGATTAAAAAGAAAAGCGACATTGGATTCAAGCCATCAAGTCTCCTGATAAAAAATGGAAATAACTTAATCATTATTTATTAGAAATTATTTAATAAGTAAATAGTTAAAATTATATAATTATCAATAAAATATTGTGAATTTTATATCAAATGGAAAAACAACTACTGAGTTGTTTTTTCCAACATGCTCTTGTAGTATACAATTTCCCTTTTCGGCCGACTATTGTAAATTCATCAAATTTATTGAATGTCCTTCACTGGACAGTTGTAAATAAGAGATAATAAAAAAAAAGTGTGAACCGCCTGATCACACAGCAAATACGTGTCATTTTGCCATTATTCAGTACCATTTTGTATGAGAAGCGCTGCGTAACATATAGCCCCTACGTAACATTGGTCTATTCTTATAAATCTTTAACTTATGAATCATTCAAATGTAGATTTAAAATTTAATATTGATTAAGTCAATCCATGCAATGGAAGTTCATGCAACTTTCCTAAATGCAAAATGCCACTCACACATAGTTGTTACAAGTCTGATCCATGAATTCTCCAGTATTTAAATTATTAGTAAATCATATATTAATTTTATGGTAGCTAATGTTTATAGTATTCAATATTTTTATTAAATATGATACGTCCATATAGCCTGATTTTCCCATTTTTTAGAATATTCTACATGATCATCATATTTTTGTTAAAACCATTCCATGTCATTTTCTTCTATAAACGGTGTTGGAATCTAACTTTTCCTGTTCTAAACGTCTTCCGGGCTATGTTGAAAACGGACAAGTACAATATAGAAATCCAAACTATAGATACTAATAGATGGATCATGTTTAATTCCAAGTTCAATGTTCTTGAATACGGAAACCAAAGTTTCCAGTTCCGTAGAAGTTACTTGGCATCTGCTCGTATTCTCGGACTTTAAGACCTTGTTCCAAAATCTCTTTGGCTTTACAAACTGTCTAGCAATTTTTAACTTCCCGTATGGTAAGTTAAAGTAATCGCAAAAAATCGAAGATGAAAATTTTTATATGTCTTTACGTTTTAGAGTTTTCTGAACATTTTGACATACCTTAGAATAAATGGATGTGTGTATAGATAAGAAAACGTGATGATTAGTTTTTGGCAAAGGCAGGCCCAGCCGTTCCCTAGATACGGGACAAAAAGTGTTAAAAAAGGTAATTCAATTATTGAGAGAACGGAGCGTCCGATTACAATGATTCAAAAAACATTTTATTTGTATTGACAAAATAAAGAAATGATGAAATTTTTGGCAAGGAAAGACTAGCGGTTTTGGAGACCCAATAAAAAAGTAAAGCAAACGCTATTTGGAGGACAAAAATGATCATTAGATATGGACATCAAATTATCAGATATTTTTCGCAGATATTGGGCTTACACGGTTCGATATTTTGTGTCTACGTAGTTAACGCAACGAAAAATATTTCAAAGTATAAAAAAATCAAATTTTTCAAAAATTATAAAATTCTCAAAAATCTATTTTTTTAAGTTCTGAAAAAATTGAAATTTTTTTAACAATTTAAATTTTTGGTACGAGAAGTTCCAGCAATTTGCCTTAAGGCAATGGCAACGTGCCACTGGTTTTCATTACGATGGATCCCATAAAAATAAATGGATTTTAGAATCGTTGGGCTGCTGACTAATTCGAACGTTAACTTACTAACACTATGTACATATATAGCAGATTTATTTACTAATTCACAAAATTCTCTTACAAATAAAAGGGCAGAACTTTCTAATATAAATGTCCTTTACAGCACAGGCCTATAAGTGACTATAAGTGATATATATTAGGGCGGTCCATAATATGGACATTTTTCAATTTTGCTCCCAGGGGCTTAAGTGCTTCCAAATTGATAAAAAACTAGACCTGCCTTCGCCAAAAACTAATCAGCACGACTCCTCATCAATACGAATCGCATGTTTTTTGAATTATTCAAATCGCTTCATCCGTGTTCCCAAAATCGTCGACGAAAATTTGTATCCGCACACATACATATACACGAACACACACACACATACATAGAGATTTTAACAATATGTATAAATTTTGTTTACGTTCCTATAGCTTCGATACTTCGTCTCTATGCAGTTAAAGCAGTACGATTGCTTTGAAAAAATGTTCTGAATTTCCAAAATATTTTAAAATAAATTTTTCTTCAAAAAAATTTTTTTTTTCAAAAAAAGTAAATTTTTGTCAAAAATTTATAGTTTCTCAAAAGACTACATTTTTTTCAAAAATGTTAATCTTTTTAAAAAAAATCATTTTTATACGGGAAGTTTCAGCAATTTGCCTTAAAGGCACAATGCCATGCGCCCCGCTAGTTATAATTTGTTTTGTAGAGCGTCGAATTTTAAATAAAATTCATTCATTTGTTTGCTAAATTATATCAAAAAAAAACATTTTTAAAATTTTTCAAAATTTTTTTATGCTATTTCCATGCAATGCTTTGATTGAATTGCGAACTATCTAAAAGACAATATTAAGAGCTAAAACTTACTGGTCAAGATTTGACCAGGGCTTTTATTTAACCCGGGACCCTTCGGGGTAGGGGGTACAATTATATGAATATAAATACCTGTAACATATAATAATAAGGGAGTCTAGCAAATGTAATAAGAGAAGAAGGTTGTAGAGTATAGTTCAATATATGTCATAAATTAAATAGTGGTTTTATTCACATCTTCTTATGGTGATGAAATATTTATAATTTACAGTCCACTCAATATCAAATTAATCAAAGTGATCCTCACCATAATTGGTCCTTCGAACCGGATTTTAGATCAAAATTGGTCACATTAAGCCAAATTTTAGATCATAAATTGTCGATCTGATCCGAATATAAAAACTACAAGTGGAATAATATACTGTGATTTGTGATTTTGATCTCGTGCTATATTGAGTCGTGTAGTGGTTTGTTGTATGCCATCACGGATTTGAGACAATCGGTCCGTTCGAGAACCCGACTGGAGCAAATTGCTAGCCAATATAGCATTTCAATACAACTCTTCAAGATCTCAAAGGACGACTGCTGCGTATTGTTTAGAACTATTAACAATACTGCGTACGCATAGCTGGTTCCTGCAGGAAGTTTATTCAACCATTGGAAGCAGATTTATCTTGGCCACTAGTTGTCGGATGCTGCAAATGGACACTCCTCCAGAGAAAGATCAGCTAAGTCGATTTATTTTCTAGATTTCTATTGTTTCTGTTTTACCAGAATAATATTTTATTGATTTTGCTTCATTTGTCGAGCATACAACATTAATGTCTTGACCGAAATAGTCTTATCATAGGGATATTGTTAATAATTCAATAGTATTAGTGAATGTTTTTATTATTCTTTACCTTGAATGTCAAGTGCTTTGTTGGAATAATTGTTAAAAATGTTGTAATTGAAAATTTTGAGATACTAGTCTGAATATTAGATGTCATTTAATTGCCATATATAATATATAATTTAGTAAAATCAATTGTAACAGTTAACGCGTCCCGTAACATTTCGGTAAAATTATTTTCATAAGTTTTAAATTATAATTATTATTTTTAATATTTTTCGAGTTTTCGTGATATTTAATCAAAATGGCAGAATTAAAAAAGTTATTATCTAAACGCCAAAATATTAAAATTAAATTTGAAAAAACCTTGAGTAGGGATCTTCAAGGAGAGCCTACAAATTTATTAAACGTTTTAAAAACGCGGCATGAAAAAGATTATTTTAATTTTGAAAATATACAAGATTTAATTAATGAATTATCTGATGAGCACACTTCAGAAGCGCAAGTGATCGATGATTTATATATAGAGGTAATCTTTAAATTAGAACGTTTGTTAAGCACAATTTCAGAGCCCGTTAATAAGAAAAATGTAGATAGCGAACCGGAAATAAAGTTGCCCGACATTTCGATACCAAAATTTGACGGATCGTACAAAAATTGGGTAGGGTTTAAAGAATTATTTTATGCAACTATTCACAATAATAATAGTTTGTCTAACGTACAGAAATTTTATTATTTAAAAGGACATTTGATCGGAGAATCCGCAGAAGCAATTAATAATTTGCAGTTGAGTGACAGTAATTACCAGATAGCGTTAGATTTATTGTGCGCGAAATTTGAGAATGTTTGCCTAATTACTTATTCCTATTTACAAGCATTAACAGATTTACCTTCACTGTCTAAATTAAATTCATCAAACATAAAATCTTTTTCTAACAACGCTCAGCAAATTATTAATTCGCTTAAGGCTATTAACACTAATGTTGATAATTGGGATCAGTTGTTAGCCTTTTTATTATTGAATAAATTTGACATAAGTACTAGGGTTAAATTTAATAGTTGCAGATGCCAAAAACAGTTACCGACGGTGTTGGAAATTTTCACGTTTTTAGACCAACAAAGAACGGCATTGGAAATATCACAAGGAATAAATTTAAATACCTTAAATAAATACAACTCTACAGAGAGGAAATCCTTATTGTCCCAATCGAATAATGTTGACAATGCATGCGCTTTATGCAATAATAATCATTATTTAGTAAATTGCTCCAAATTTCTTTCTATGACATTATTTGATCGGGAGAATTTTATTAGCTGCAACGGATTATGTTCTAATTGTTTGCAAAGGGGACATTTACGATATAAATGCTTTAAAAGGTATAGATGTGGGATATGTTCTCAGAAACATCATAGTTTGCTCCATAAAGATAAGCAAATAAATATTAATCGGCCAGGTATAGACGAACCCGACAATGCTAGCAATACGTCTAATATGGTTATGAATACAAATCTCGCGACGGGGGGTGCACTTTTACCTACAGTAAATTTGTTGGCAAAAAGTAATAAAGGAAGCCGTGTTAAAATTCGAGCAATATTGGATTCAGGTTCGGAAATTAATATAATATCAAAATCGCTATTTAAAAAATTGGGCGTAAAATCTCAATCAACGAGCCTTAAACTGCACGGTGTTGATGGGATTTCAACGCAATCAAATAATTTTATAAACTTAGAAATATTGAATGAAGATAACACATTTGTAAAAAAATAAATGCATTTGTGCTCGAGAAAATATCGAGTCCACTACCTGCGCAGCAAATTCAAATTTCTAAACTAAATCTGCCAATTGGATTAATTCTTTCGGATCCAAACTTCGATATACCTCGCGAAATAGATATGCTGATAGGTGTTGATACGTTTTTCGAAATTCTCGGTAACGAAAGAATTATTCTAGGACCCGCTAAGCCTATTTTACAAAACACGGTATTCGGTTGGACACTAACGGGTAGATATGAGTCAAATATAATCAATAGCAAGGCAAATAATAATCATATATCCGTCACAGAATCTCTCACTAAACATGGTAAAGTTACACGCGTTGAAAAGTTACATAAATTATCGACACACAAAGAAACGTGTGAACCATTCTTTTCAAAAAAACTTTCGCGAAACAAGAATTGGCGGTGCAGAAGCCCCGATAAAAAATTAAAATATTTTTTTGAATCCTGTAATTATGGAACTGTTTGTGCACCATTTCTTGCACATACACGTATAAACATTTAACTTTTGACAAGGATCTTAACTTTCGTTTGGCGGCAGATGCATTGCGCAATTGGGCTATGCCAATTTAGTTTTAAAGAAGTAAGTAGTAGTCTCAGTAGAGTAATTACATTGTACGTAATATTTATTAATGATTGCAACATTGTTTGCGACATGAGACAAACGGATAGAAGTCGGAATATTAAATTCGGTTTTACTAGCTTTTATACAACAAACCGATCACTCGCGTTTATGAAGATGTTACAAGTCGCTTCAATCTATCACGTGGTCTATTTTTTATTATAAGACGCGTTAACTGATGTATTGCGTAATAATTAACTGACTTGTTAACAGTGATGTCACTAAGAATAATAATACATTTTCAATTTTGATTTACGTCTGCATTTAATTATAATTAAGAGCCGACAGTTACAATGTCGCCATCTACGGAATCAAAAATATGTCTTGATAGATTTTACAGGTGATATTAATATTGTTAATTAATGTATCATGTAATGGTTATAAAACTGATGTATTTACTGATATACCTATGCATATATGTTTGGATAATCTCAACTAAATGATTATATTTTTATAATTCAGAGTTCATTTTAATCGTATTCTTTGATACACTTACACATGTATGTTTAGACGATTTGACTAAAATGTATTATTTGTAATTTTTATAGTTCAATTTTAATGTTAATTTTACTTTTGATATATGTTCTACTAATTACTAATTAAGAAATATATAATAAAATGATAGATAATAAGTTACAGGGTAAAAGATATTAGATAATAAGAATTCATATTTTTGTAATATTTAATCAATTGTTTAGCATTAATTATAATGCAGGGCCGGCAGTATGGTCAAGATTTGACCAGGGCTTTTATTTAACCCGGGACCCTTCGGGGTAGGGGGTACAATTATATGAATATAAATACCTGTAACATATAATAATAAGGGAGTCTAGCAAATGTAATAAGAGAAGAAGGTTGTAGAGTATAGTTCAATATATGTCATAAATTAAATAGTGGTTTTATTCACATTTTCTTATGGTGATGAAATATTTATAATTTACAGTCCACTCAATATCAAATTAATCAAAGTGATCCTCACCACTTACAGAGGATCTTTTTTATCAATTTTAAAGCATTTGAGTCTTTGTAAGGAAATTCGAAAATGTCCATATTAAGTACCACCTTCATATATAGCTATACATATATATATATATATATATATATATATATATATATATCTTGTGTTATAATATATAGATCTACAGCAATGTATTAATATTTGGATGCAACCGCAACGTTCATTGCACATTGCATGAATAAGCGAACTCCTGAAACTACGTGTTGTAATTGACAACAAAACCATGAAACCAAAATGTCCAGTGAGTTCCATAAATTAAATGGGGATACCACAAAACTGTGTAATTACTTGTATAATTGCGATATTCATAAACTAATTGTAAGTCAATAACGTTGCCACGAATTAAACAACAAATTTTGATGAAATTTAAACACACCAGTCTTTTGAACTGTATTCATTAAAAATGTAGCGGTTTATATGGTTGTTAATTTAGTGAAGTATTAAACCTGTTTAATTTTATTGTTTTAATTAACATTTCAACAAGTATTTTAAACCTATTAAATTTACACTCGTTTATTTTGTGTGTGTTTGATACTAAATCGTAATATGTATAATTTACATTATTTATCGTAGGTATTTAACGTATCTGCTAATAAATATAATATGATAAATATAAATTACCTATTCATTATCCCAATAAATAATATAAAAATTCGATCGACACAAATAGATTGGAATTTTATTTCTCCAGTCATTTCTGCACAAAATTGATTGGGTCATTTTAAATTAGGTATGAATTATCACTATTATATCAGTAATGCAGTGATTTTATAAGTAATTATGCGATTCAATTTTATAACTGCAAACTTATTTTATTTTATAATCATTTAATAAAATTTATTCATAATCTCAAAATTTATACATTTATTCAAATATGATTTGCTCATATTCCAGCCGCATAAACAATATCTACCAATTTATAAAAGGTTTGCTCACCATAATATATTTTCATTCACTTATCATATTATGTAAATTTGTATTATTTATCAAAATTCTTTATTTCAAATATTTATAAAATTATTCATTATTGTCAAAACTGTTTTCATAACCCGATTATTAAGTTGGAAACTAAGTGCGGTTTTCAGTTCACATGATTTTTATTGAATGTTAAGGTTTGTTAACTTAGTCTAAATGCACCTTTTGTTAATGGATAGTAGGTTTAGATGATTTTTTACCCAACGATAAAAACTCTCTGGTCTTCCAGTTGAAGTTGATTAAAAAGCAATTGTCTACTTTGAACAGTTATTGCCAACCGAACAATCAATGTTGATGTCTACATTAAACAACTGACAAAGTTAATAAACAACTTTATGGACATCACATATATTTGGACACTCGGCAAAAACTATTTTAGCTTGGTTGGGATGCTTTGCAATATCCACCTGACCATGCACCTTCTGATTACTTTTTGTTTTGATCTTTAGAAAACTTCTTAAATATAAAAAATCCAAAGATTTTGATGGTGTCAAATTGTACGTGATTTGGGTTTTTGCTGATAAAAACAGAAATTTTAGGGAAGTGATACTGTTTGAAAGTGACAAAAAATTGTTGACCAAAGTGTAATAATAACTAGTGGGGTGGGTGGCATCGTGCCTTAAGGCAAATTGCTGGAACTTTCCGTACCGTAGCGAAATGTTCGAGGAATACTGAATGTTTTCAAACAGATTATTATAAATATTGTAACATTGTCTAATATTTATAAGAATTATATAAACTGAATTGCAGAAATGAAATCCGTATCTTCGAAATGGCTGGGCCTGCCTTTGCAAAAAACTAATAACCACTTCTCCCAATTATTACTAATTGAATGTTTTTTAGATCATTCAAATCGGATGCTCCGTTCTCTCAAAAACTCGATTTCTATTTTCTGCACTCTTTGCTCTTTATCTCCGTAATTGCTGGACTTGCATTTGCCAAAAACTAATCAGCACATCTCCTTATAAATAGGAATCGAATGTTTTTTGAACCATTCAAATCGGTTGATCCGTACGCCCGAAAACGTGGGCGAAATATTGTATCCATACATACATACACACACACACACACACAATAACTAACATTATTGGATTACAAAATACCAATGTAGCAGTATTACATTGCCAAAAGATATGAATATCAAAAATTAAGTATTAGCTTTCACTACACCCTATTTATAAAATTACAGAGAAACAAATACTTCATTCATATCATGTTTGGAATTTAATTATTATATAAAAGATTGGTTATATTTTTATTCTCTGCTGAAAAGATGCTGGCCAAACGACCTTAAATGAAACACTAAGCTTCACTCATTGGAATGAACTCTAGATAATTATTTCTTTCTTTTTCCTTTTTGAAGTAAAACTTCTTTAGGCGCGATATGGGTGTAAAAATTTCTTTAGGCTACACGGGTGTAAATCCGTACAAATGCAACGAAAACGCCAACGTGAAGTTGAACACTACGACGCAGGTAGGCGCTGATGTCGCGAGTATCCACTCCCGTCATGTCATGCGTAAGTCGAGCGCTAAACCCTATATGAACTTGCATTAATTGAATCACGTTTTTTATGTTATGTCCTCATGGAATAAGACTTTTCTTAGAGAATAAATGTGTCATGGAATATAATAAATTTATACTGAATCTCGTTGAAGACAAAATAATATCTACTGCCACGGATATTTATGTAGGTTGCCATGCGACAGATCAACAATCATACATTCGTCAGCAGTTTCAAAAAAATCGGTTATTGATACCGGGGCTTTGCCGTATGAAATAATTTTAGTTCTGAATAAATTTTACATAATAACAACTAATATTGATGTAAGTGATGGCTTAGCTAATGGTTGTGTAGGAAAATTAGTGTACATAGAACGTGGCGATAATGATGAACTTCTACGTTTATGGTTTGAATTTCCTGGTAAGATAGGTAACAAAATAAGAAGAAAGCTGCACATCATATTCAAACACTTAATATCAGTAGGACAGCTGTGCCGATTCTCAGGAGATCTTCATCTATTCCAATGAATAGAAATAAAATCATATTTGTCAAAAGAAATCATTTTCCTTTAGTGTCTGCTTGTGCACTCACAATACACAAATCACAAGGTGGTACTTTTGATAAAATTGTATATGAATACAATAAAACACATAATCAGCAGCTTCTATATGTTGCATTATCACGAGTTACCAGCATTAATGGATTGTTCATCATTTCTAAAACAACGACAAAAAATTTTATCATGGAAGAAAACGGCCAGCAGGATTAATGGACTTAAAAACTGAATTCCAAAGACTTTCAACTTGTAGATTAATTACACAAGAAGAAAAATTGAGTGAGATAATAAGTTTGAACGACATTTCATTGTTTTCCTTTAACTGCCAAAGTTTACGAGCTCATTTGCCTGATCTGCAAGATAAAGTGCTACAACGTTGTACGTTTTTGTTATTTTCGGAAACTTGGATTAATAATGAAGAACGAGTTGATATTCAGAACTATTACTGCGATACTCAATACAAACGATCAAACTCAGGAGCAGGTGGTGTAGCTGTCTAATGTCTATCATTCATGTTCAGATACTGTTCATAATGTCACTCCTATGCAGTTTCTTGCGCTAACAATATTACTGGATATTCCTAATGAAGTTACACAAGTAGGTGATATTGCAGTTGTCCGCTGTGTGAACACTCAGAATCAAACATTAATTATAGTCGTCCTTTAAATTTCTCTCAATAAAAACATATCAAATATGATTGAATTTCTTCATCAGCAGTTACTTCATTTTTCTAATAAGGGTGCAAAACTTTTAAACACTAATCACAACGAGATACCATTAATTCTTGCTGGAGATTTCAATGTCAATTTTCGTTCAGAAGAATCTCAACCATTAATTGATTTTTTAAATAATAAATTTAATTTAACAATGAATAATTCTCCATTTGAATCAACCACAAGATATGGCACGACTATTGATGCAGTTTTCTCCAGAAATGTACATAGTTTACAAAGCAAAATTTATGTCTCTCATTTTAGTTATCACAAACCTATTATATCATATATGAAATATGATAGCAATTAATCTATCGCTGTTGTTTTAAACTGTGTTATTGATGTTATGTGATTATTAATAAATGATTTTTAAAATTCAAATATGATTTTTTTATTTTTATCTTAATTGCCTACTCATACAATATTAAAAGTTTTACTTCAATCGCGTGTGATCCTTACGCGCACTCTTTTTTTTTTTCTTTCTTCGATTATTATTATCGTTTTTTCTTACGATTCTTCTCGTTTGTGTTACAATAGCTTATAAGATTAAATTATATCTTGATTGCTATTTTAATAAATAAATTTAAAAAAAAACTTATTCTCCACTGCCAATCACTTCCATTTACAAAATCTTAACAAAGCAAAAAAACGTTATAATCGACAAATCCTCTATCTGAATAAGATTTGACCAGGGCTTTTATTTAACCCGGGACCCTTCGGGGTAGGGGGTACAATTATATGAATATAAATACCTGTAACATATAATAATAAGGGAGTCTAGCAAATGTAATAAGAGAAGAAGGTTGTAGAGTATAGTTCAATATATGTCATAAATTAAATAGTGGTTTTATTCACATCTTCTTATGGTGATGAAATATTTATAATTTACAGTCCACTCAATATCAAATTAATCAAAGTGATCCTCACCATAATTGGTCCTTCGAACCGGATTTTAGATCAAAATTGGTCACATTAAGCCAAATTTTAGATCATAAATTGTCGATCTGATCCGAATATAAAAACTACAAGTGGAATAATATACTGTGATTTGTGATTTTGATCTCGTGCTATATTGAGTCGTGTAGTGGTTTGTTGTATGCCATCACGGATTTGAGACAATCGGTCCGTTCGAGAACCCGACTGGAGCAAATTGCTAGCCAATATAGCATTTCAATACAACTCTTCAAGATCTCAAAGGACGACTGCTGCGTATTGTTTAGAACTATTAACAATACTGCGTACGCATAGCTGGTTCCTGCAGGAAGTTTATTCAACCATTGGAAGCAGATTTATCTTGGCCACTAGTTGTCGGATGCTGCAAATGGACACTCCTCCAGAGAAAGATCAGCTAAGTCGATTTATTTTCTAGATTTCTATTGTTTCTGTTTTACCAGAATAATATTTTATTGATTTTGCTTCATTTGTCGAGCATACAACATTAATGTCTTGACCGAAATAGTCTTATCATAGGGATATTGTTAATAATTCAATAGTATTAGTGAATGTTTTTATTATTCTTTACTTTGAATGTCAAGTGCTTTGTTGGAATAATTGTTAAAAATGTGTAATTGAAAATTTTGAGATACTAGTCTGAATATTAGATGTCATTTAATTGCCATATATAATATATAATTTAGTAAAATCAATTGTAACAGTTAACGCGTCCCGTAACATTTCGGTAAAATTATTTAAGTTTTAAATTATAATTATTATTTTTAATATTTTTCGAGTTTTCGTGATATTTAATCAAAATGGCAGAATTAAAAAAGTTATTATCTAAACGCCAAAATATTAAAATTAAATTTGAAAAAACCTTGAGTAGGGATCTTCAAGGAGAGCCTACAAATTTATTAAACGTTTTAAAAACGCGGCATGAAAAAGATTATTTTAATTTTGAAAATATACAAGATTTAATTAATGAATTATCTGATGAGCACACTTCAGAAGCGCAAGTGATCGATGATTTATATATAGAGGTAATCTTTAAATTAGAACGTTTGTTAAGCACAATTTCAGAGCCCGTTAATAAGAAAAATGTAGATAGCGAACCGGAAATAAAGTTGCCCGACATTTCGATACCAAAATTTGACGGATCGTACAAAAATTGGGTAGGGTTTAAAGAATTATTTTATGCAACTATTCACAATAATAATAGTTTGTCTAACGTACAGAAATTTTATTATTTAAAAGGACATTTGATCGGAGAATCCGCAGAAGCAATTAATAATTTGCAGTTGAGTGACAGTAATTACCAGATAGCGTTAGATTTATTGTGCGCGAAATTTGAGAATGTTTGCCTAATTACTTATTCCTATTTACAAGCATTAACAGATTTACCTTCACTGTCTAAATTAAATTCATCAAACATAAAATCTTTTTCTAACAACGCTCAGCAAATTATTAATTCGCTTAAGGCTATTAACACTAATGTTGATAATTGGGATCAGTTGTTAGCCTTTTTATTATTGAATAAATTTGACATAAGTACTAGGGTTAAATTTAATAGTTGCAGATGCCAAAAACAGTTACCGACGGTGTTGGAAATTTTCACGTTTTTAGACCAACAAAGAACGGCATTGGAAATATCACAAGGAATAAATTTAAATACCTTAAATAAATACAACTCTACAGAGAGGAAATCCTTATTGTCCCATCGAATAATGTTGACAATGCATGCGCTTTATGCAATAATAATCATTATTTAGTAAATTGCTCCAAATTTCTTTCTATGACATTATTTGATCGGGAGAATTTTATTAGCTGCAACGGATTATGTTCTAATTGTTTGCAAAGGGGACATTTACGATATAAATGCTTTAAAAGGTATAGATGTGGGATATGTTCTCAGAAACATCATAGTTTGCTCCATAAAGATAAGCAAATAAATATTAATCGGCCAGGTATAGACGAACCCGACAATGCTAGCAATACGTCTAATATGGTTATGAATACAAATCTCGCGACGGGGGGTGCACTTTTACCTACAGTAAATTTGTTGGCAAAAAGTAATAAAGGAAGCCGTGTTAAAATTCGAGCAATATTGGATTCAGGTTCGGAAATTAATATAATATCAAAATCGCTATTTAAAAAATTGGGCGTAAAATCTCAATCAACGAGCCTTAAACTGCACGGTGTTGATGGGATTTCAACGCAATCAAATAATTTTATAAACTTAGAAATATTGAATGAAGATAACACATTTGTAAAAAAAATAAATGCATTTGTGCTCGAGAAAATATCGAGTCCACTACCTGCGCAGCAAATTCAAATTTCTAAACTAAATCTGCCAATTGGATTAATTCTTTCGGATCCAAACTTCGATATACCTCGCGAAATAGATATGCTGATAGGTGTTGATACGTTTTTCGAAATTCTCGGTAACGAAAGAATTATTCTAGGACCCGCTAAGCCTATTTTACAAAACACGGTATTCGGTTGGACACTAACGGGTAGATATGAGTCAAATATAATCAATAGCAAGGCAAATAATAATCATATATCCGTCACAGAATCTCTCACTAAACATGGTAAAGTTACACGCGTTGAAAAGTTACATAAATTATCGACACACAAAGAAACGTGTGAACCATTCTTTTCAAAAAAACTTTCGCGAAACAAGAATTGGCGGTGCAGAAGCCCCGATAAAAAATTAAAATATTTTTTGAATCCTGTAATTATGGAACTGTTTGTGCACCATTTCTTGCACATACACGTATAAACATTTAACTTTTGACAAGGATCTTAACTTTCGTTTGGCGGCAGATGCATTGCGCAATTGGGCTATGCCAATTTAGTTTTAAAGAAGTAAGTAGTAGTCTCAGTAGAGTAATTACATTGTACGTAATATTTATTAATGATTGCAACATTGTTTGCGACATGAGACAAACGGATAGAAGTCGGAATATTAAATTCGGTTTTACTAGCTTTTATACAACAAACCGATCACTCGCGTTTATGAAGATGTTACAAGTCGCTTCAATCTATCACGTGGTCTATTTTTTATTATAAGACGCGTTAACTGATGTATTGCGTAATAATTAACTGACTTGTTAACAGTGATGTCACTAAGAATAATAATACATTTTCAATTTTGATTTACGTCTGCATTTAATTATAATTAAGAGCCGACAGTTACAATGTCGCCATCTACGGAATCAAAAATATGTCTTGATAGATTTTACAGGTGATATTAATATTGTTAATTAATGTATCATGTAATGGTTATAAAACTGATGTATTTACTGATATACCTATGCATATATGTTTGGATAATCTCAACTAAATGATTATATTTTTATAATTCAGAGTTCATTTTAATCGTATTCTTTGATACACTTACACATGTATGTTTAGACGATTTGACTAAAATGTATTATTTGTAATTTTTATAGTTCAATTTTAATGTTAATTTTACTTTTGATATATGTTCTACTAATTACTAATTAAGAAATATATAATAAAATGATAGATAATAAGTTACAGGGTAAAAGATATTAGATAATAAGAATTCATATTTTTGTAATATTTAATCAATTGTTTAGCATTAATTATAATGCAGGGCCGGCAGTATGGTCAAGATTTGACCAGGGCTTTTATTTAACCCGGGACCCTTCGGGGTAGGGGGTACAATTATATGAATATAAATACCTGTAACATATAATAATAAGGGAGTCTAGCAAATGTAATAAGAGAAGAAGGTTGTAGAGTATAGTTCAATATATGTCATAAATTAAATAGTGGTTTTATTCACATTTTCTTATGGTGATGAAATATTTATAATTTACAGTCCACTCAATATCAAATTAATCAAAGTGATCCTCACCACTTACAGAGGATCTTTTTTATCAATTTTAAAGCATTTGAGTCTTTGTAAGGAAATTCGAAAATGTCCATATTAAGTACCACCTTCATATATAGCTATACATATATATATATATATATATATATATATATATATATATATATCGTGTGTTCTAATATATAGATCTACAGCAATGTATTAATATTTGGATGCAACCGCAACGTTCATTGCACATTGCATGAATAAGCGAACTCCTGAAACTACGTGTTGTAATTGACAACAAAACCATGAAACCAAAATGTCCAGTGAGTTCCATAAATTAAATGGGGATACCACAAAACTGTGTAATTACTTGTATAATTGCGATATTCATAAACTAATTGTAAGTCAATAACGTTGCCACGAATTAAACAACAAATTTTGATGAAATTTAAACACACCAGTCTTTTGAACTGTATTCATTAAAAATGTAGCGGTTTATATGGTTGTTAATTTAGTGAAGTATTAAACCTGTTTAATTTTATTGTTTTAATTAACATTTCAACAAGTATTTTAAACCTATTAAATTTACACTCGTTTATTTTGTGTGTGTTTGATACTAAATCGTAATATGTATAATTTACATTATTTATCGTAGGTATTTAACGTATCTGCTAATAAATATAATATGATAAATATAAATTACCTATTCATTATCCCAATAAATAATATAAAAATTCGATCGACACAAATAGATTGGAATTTTATTTCTCCAGTCATTTCTGCACAAAATTGATTGGGTCATTTTAAATTAGGTATGAAATTATCACTATTATATCAGTAATGCAGTGATTTTATAAGTAATTATGCGATTCAATTTTATAACTGCAAACTTATTTTATTTTATAATCATTTAATAAAATTTATTCATAATCTCAAAATTTATACATTTATTCAAATATGATTTGCTCATATTCCAGCCGCATAAACAATATCTACCAATTTATAAAAGGTTTGCTCACCATAATATATTTTCATTCACTTATCATATTATGTAAATTTGTATTATTTATCAAAATTCTTTATTTCAAATATTTATAAAATTATTCATTATTGTCAAAACTGTTTTCATAACCCGATTATTAAGTTGGAAACTAAGTGCGGTTTTCAGTTCACATGATTTTTATTGAATGTTAAGGTTTGTTAACTTAGTCTAAATGCACCTTTTGTTAATGGATAGTAGGTTTAGATGATTTTTTACCCAACGATAAAAACTCTCTGGTCTTCCAGTTGAAGTTGATTAAAAAGCAATTGTCTACTTTGAACAGTTATTGCCAACCGAACAATCAATGTTGATGTCTACATTAAACAACTGACAAAGTTAATAAACAACTTTATGGACATCACATATATTTGGACACTCGGCAAAAACTATTTTAGCTTAGTTGGGATGCTTTGCAATATCCACCTGACCATGCACCTTCTGATTACTTTTTGTTTTGATCTTTAGAAAACTTCTTAAATATAAAAAATCCAAAGATTTTGATGGTGTCAAATTGTACGTGATTTGGGTTTTTGCTGATAAAAACAGAAATTTTAGGGAAGTGATACTGTTTGAAAGTGACAAAAAATTGTTGACCAAAGTGTAATAATAACTAGTGGGGTGGGTGGCATCGTGCCTTAAGGCAAATTGCTGGAACTTTCCGTACCGTAGCGAAATGTTCGAGGAATACTGAATGTTTTCAAACAGATTATTATAAATATTGTAACATTGTCTAATATTTATAAGAATTATATAAACTGAATTGCAGAAATGAAATCCGTATCTTCGAAATGGCTGGGCCTGCCTTTGCAAAAAACTAATAACCACTTCTCCCAATTATTACTAATTGAATGTTTTTTAGATCATTCAAATCGGATGCTCCGTTCTCTCAAAAACTCGATTTCTATTTTCTGCACTCTTTGCTCTTTATCTCCGTAATTGCTGGACTTGCATTTGCCAAAAACTAATCAGCACATCTCCTTATAAATAGGAATCGAATGTTTTTTGAACCATTCAAATCGGTTGATCCGTACGCCCGAAAACGTGGGCGAAATATTGTATCCATACATACATACACACACACACACACACAATAACTAACATTATTGGATTACAAAATACCAATGTAGCAGTATTACATTGCCAAAAGATATGAATATCAAAAATTAAGTATTAGCTTTCACTACACCCTATTTATAAAATTACAGAGAAACAAATACTTCATTCATATCATGTTTGGAATTTAATTATTATATAAAAGATTGGTTATATTTTTATTCTCTGCTGAAAAGATGCTGGCCAAACGACCTTAAATGAAACACTAAGCTTCACTCATTGGAATGAACTCTAGATAATTATTTCTTTCTTTTTCCTTTTGAAGTAAAACTTCTTTAGGCGCGATATGGGTGTAAAAATTTCTTTAGGCTACACGGGTGTAAATCCGTACAAATGCAACGAAAACGCCAACGTGAAGTTGAACACTACGACGCAGGTAGGCGCTGATGTCGCGAGTATCCACTCCCGTCATGTCATGCGTAAGTCGAGCGCTAAACCCTATATGAACTTGCATTAATTGAATCACGTTTTTTATGTTATGTCCTCATGGAATAAGACTTTTCTTAGAGAATAAATGTGTCATGGAATATAATAAATTTATACTGAATCTCGTTGAAGACAAAATAATATCTACTGCCACGGATATTTATGTAGGTTGCCATGCGACAGATCAACAATCATACATTCGTCAGCAGTTTCAAAAAAATCGGTTATTGATACCGGGGCTTTGCCGTATGAAATAATTTTAGTTCTGAATAAATTTTACATAATAACAACTAATATTGATGTAAGTGATGGCTTAGCTAATGGTTGTGTAGGAAAATTAGTGTACATAGAACGTGGCGATAATGATGAACTTCTACGTTTATGGTTTGAATTTCCTGGTAAGATAGGTAACAAAATAAGAAGAAAGCTGCACATCATATTCAAACACTTAATATCAGTAGGACAGCTGTGCCGATTCTCAGGAGATCTTCATCTATTCCAATGAATAGAAATAAAATCATATTTGTCAAAAGAAATCATTTTCCTTTAGTGTCTGCTTGTGCACTCACAATACACAAATCACAAGGTGGTACTTTTGATAAAATTGTATATGAATACAATAAAACACATAATCAGCAGCTTCTATATGTTGCATTATCACGAGTTACCAGCATTAATGGATTGTTCATCATTTCTAAAACAACGACAAAAAATTTTATCATGGAAGAAAACGGCCAGCAGGATTAATGGACTTAAAAACTGAATTCCAAAGACTTTCAACTTGTAGATTAATTACACAAGAAGAAAAATTGAGTGAGATAATAAGTTTGAACGACATTTCATTGTTTTCCTTTAACTGCCAAAGTTTACGAGCTCATTTGCCTGATCTGCAAGATAAAGTGCTACAACGTTGTACGTTTTTGTTATTTTCGGAAACTTGGATTAATAATGAAGAACGAGTTGATATTCAGAACTATTACTGCGATACTCAATACAAACGATCAAACTCAGGAGCAGGTGGTGTAGCTGTCTAATGTCTATCATTCATGTTCAGATACTGTTCATAATGTCACTCCTATGCAGTTTCTTGCGCTAACAATATTACTGGATATTCCTAATGAAGTTACACAAGTAGGTGATATTGCAGTTGTCCGCTGTGTGAACACTCAGAATCAAACATTAATTATAGTCGTCCTTTAAATTTCTCTCAATAAAAACATATCAAATATGATTGAATTTCTTCATCAGCAGTTACTTCATTTTTCTAATAAGGGTGCAAAACTTTTAAACACTAATCACAACGAGATACCATTAATTCTTGCTGGAGATTTCAATGTCAATTTTCGTTCAGAAGAATCTCAACCATTAATTGATTTTTTAAATAATAAATTTAATTTAACAATGAATAATTCTCCATTTGAATCAACCACAAGATATGGCACGACTATTGATGCAGTTTTCTCCAGAAATGTACATAGTTTACAAAGCAAAATTTATGTCTCTCATTTTAGTTATCACAAACCTATTATATCATATATGAAATATGATAGCAATTAATCTATCGCTGTTGTTTTAAACTGTGTTATTGATGTTATGTGATTATTAATAAATGATTTTTAAAATTCAAATATGATTTTTTTATTTTTATCTTAATTGCCTACTCATACAATATTAAAAGTTTTACTTCAATCGCGTGTGATCCTTACGCGCACTCTTTTTTTTTTTCTTTCTTCGATTATTATTATCGTTTTTTCTTACGATTCTTCTCGTTTGTGTTACAATAGCTTATAAGATTAAATTATATCTTGATTGCTATTTTAATAAATAAATTTAAAAAAAAACTTATTCTCCACTGCCAATCACTTCCATTTACAAAATCTTAACAAAGCAAAAAAACGTTATAATCGACAAATCCTCTATCTGAATAAGGCGTGAAATCAATTCTTCATAAAGTACAAAAAACAATTTAAGAACTAGATCCAGTAATGCAGTTTTCTACAGTAATGATAGCACAAAATGGCAAAAAGAAAAAAGTAAAAATATATTTTTACTTATCACTAAACTTAAAACAGGTCATCACAATATTTTTGCTAATTTTTCTTTCACAAATTTGACGGTCTGTTCTTTCATTTCTGACGCCTAACAACCATACTTCTATGAACCTTATTTTTTTCGAAAATTTGAATCTCGATACTCAATCTTTGGCCAGAAATAGGATTTAGAATTTATTTCTATATATGTTCTGTATATTTGCATCTATTATAAAATATATCAGAGAATTGAGTGATATTTCCTTCACAATGAACGCATGAAACTATCTCTGTGCAACGTAATTTAAAGAAAAACACTTGCGGACGAGTAATTGCGAGTTAACTGCAATCAATTTGCGTGCAGAATGGGAACTAATAGTGCGAGAGCTTTAAGGATTATTTCTAAATTAGAATAATTTTATCTATTTTATATGAAATGATTTTATAGACGATTTCCACTATAAGCAAGCTTTATCTCGATATTCGCTTTGCATTGAGAGGTATGATACCCATTTTGGTTGGAATCTGGTACAAGTTAATAATATTAATCATTTATAGGACTGATTCATTTTGAACTATAAAATTAAACTTAGTTTTTTACATAAAATTAATTAATGGGTTTTTGTAGCTCAGTATTACACAGAGTTTCGGAATTCAATCCACGTTCTCAACAATTTCATGTCAGGAGTTTTGATTTCCACTTTCAATTAAGAAAATACATACAAAATCAATATAAAGAAAAAAGCAACCGCTGGGTTGCCTTGAAAAACCACATATTAGTTATTTAATCAGATTTTAGTACACATTGCAATATCGTGCAATGATCATGCTCAATATATGTTTAATATTTAGTGTACAAAAATTTACTTATTTTTTATCAAGGACTACTTTATGGTTTAGCGGTAAAAACTTTGGCCTTGCAACCACGAAATTATAGATTTTTTTCATTCAAAAAACATATTTGCAAAATAAGATAGCCCTATTCCGATGCATCAAATTAAAAATATATTATCAGTATTAGAGAAATTACAAAAATTTATCAAATATAGATTCGGCAATCATTGGGTTCCCTTTTCAAAAGCAAAGTTGTTGAAGTTTTATCACAATAAATCATGGATCTGTAAAGCTAACGGACAATAAGTGAGTAATAGTAAGTAATATGTTAAAAATAAGAAAAAACTATTATAAGAAAGGTAAAGCTATAACAATCAGTAGTACCTGTTAACTTTAAATATTTTTATAATGCTGATATTATTATTATGCAAAATATGAAATTATATTTTGCAATATGTGGATCAGTAGTAGCAGAATCTACATTATGTATACATATAGGGAGACTCTGCCGTAAAATAGACCAATGTTACTGAGAAGTTTGTTACTTAGCGCTTATCATACAAAATGGTACTGAATACTGTCAAAATGCCATGTTGTGGCTGTGCAGTCGAACGTTTTAGATAGAAAATTTAACCTACTAAACGCACAAATGTCAAAAAATAATGTTATCATAACTGCATCTTTGTTATGTGGCATAATAACATATGAGTGAATTTGCATGTTATGTGGAAATAAAGCTTGTTCGCTCACAGCAAATACATGACATTTTGATAATAACATAGCCTCTACATACTAGACATAATCGGCCCCATAAATATCTTTTGCAACATTGTAATTTTAAAATACTTTTTTTTTAAGTTTACTGAGATATGTTTTTTTTATTCAATACAAATTGCAAACTAACATAAACTTATAATTAGAAATTAGTTACAAGGCCACTCAGTAGAATGTGAATAAACATTAATGACTGTTTGAGCTGGAATATCTTTACTTTACTTGTACCATAACTGAAAGAGACATGTACAGTCAACCCTTCGTTAGCATGGCACTCTGGGTACACGGTTTCCACACTACGCGGAGATAAAAATTTGACATCCCTCCGACTACAGGGACTTCCTATTACACGGTTTTTGTTAAACAGCTCATAAGTTCCTTGCGCAACCTATGAGTGATTATAGGAACTTGATATGAAAAGGATATTAATGTAAGTTTTGTTATCGACTTTTATCTTATAGACATGCCTGATTATACAATAGCTGTCTAAGAAAACCTTTGAACTGACTACTGCGTTGCGCCAATTTTTGGATAAAGTGTCTATGTCATGCATATCATTTTATCCGTATTACTCCAAATTCAAGTTGTATTCTTTGGTCTCCATACAGCACCATAAAAATAGTGCGATTTGTACTAACTTCGAGTCTCTCATAGCACGGTTCCCATACTGCACTATATAAGTTCCCATAGAACGCACTACGATTTAGCCTGAATTGTATGTTAAAAACGAGTTTTTTACAGCACGGTCTCCATGCTGCACGGTACGCACTTGCCGCATTAACGGAGGGTTGACTGTATATTCAAATTTATTAAGTTTTTGGAAAACAGTGCAGCTGAATTTACTGTATGTAGCTACCAAAAATGTATGAAGCGTGTTTCTATATAATAGTAGAATAATGTATTTGATGAGACTAAAATCAGATTTTCTTCGCAGTCTATGAATTTTATCAGATCAAAAAATAATGTCGTCTAAACGTTTGCATAAATTTCTCCATAAATTTCGTCGGATGATAAAAACCTCGTCGTGTCTGAATAGCCTTAGTAGTAAAACCTTTACCAGATTCTTGTCTAATATAGTGTAGTGTTATGTTGCACAATTCAGCATTTGTAACGACGAACTAAATCGTGATGAGAACGCGTTAACGACTAGACACCATGAATAGGGAAAGAACCAGATCAACAGATAAAACCGCGCGCGGGTTTAAAATCGTTAGTAAGGCACACGAGGTGCGTTCCGAATGTGATATTGATCCGTTTTTCTCTTCTACGATACGATGTTTGGATAATAGAAACATAATTTATTCAATTTGTACTTAATCAGATATATTATAGATAATATTAGAGACTTCTGGGCCTATTGTTACATTAGTTATATTGTGAGCCATCTTATGTCATCAGTCTGCTGTTGTAAAATAAGTATGTTGAAGATTCGGTATGCTTGGTGTATTTATTTTATGGACTGATTTTTTTTTTTTAACATTCTGCCGCATAACAGACCCACGTTATGGCAAGGCTATGTTAAGTAGAACTTCCCATACTAAACAGTTCTAAATACTGCCAAAAGCTATGTGGTAGCTGTTTAGTAAAGCGTTTTATCAAGTTGTCAGATAGAAAACCTAACCTGGAAACCGCACAAATGTTAAAAAACGATTTTAGATAGCAGGATTTTTCTGACCCAGCATCATAACATACAACTGACGTCGCAGTTAATGTGTAAATCGCCTGAATGTACAGCAAATACATGATACTTTGATAGTTTTCGTATAATTTAGTGGCATAATGTATGCAAGTTGAAGCGTAACATGGCCTTGACATAACATTGGTCTGTTGTGCGGCAGAATCGTTTCTTTATTTTGATAAATTTTGTTTTCGAACTTGATTGAACAATCATCTTTTGGACTCTAAATCAAAATCAGTATAGTTTTACTTTTATGACGACTATCACTACTGTACCCTGTCTCCCCTATATAGTGTTGACACACAACTAAATTACAACTGAAGTACAAGTTTGTCCGTGACTGTATAGTGAGAGCTTTAGTCTTGCAATCCAAAATATCGGATGATCAGAATCAGTTCTGCTAGGAATCAGTCTGTAGTAATATCAGTTTCTACTTGAAACTACATATATACATATCTAATTTATGTTTATAAGTGAATATAACCCTTTCCCGGCATTGCTGCATTAAACTAAAATATATCTCATTACTAATAATAAATGCATTTTAAAAAAATATATGTCAAATATAATCAAGCCAAAAATTGGATTATCTTCTTTTTAACCACATTTGTAAGAAAAATCATTATATTAGCAGAGACATTTATTGACAGGCAAAGTCATTAACAGACAAAATTATTAACAGATAAAGATATTGACAGACATAATTATTAATTGACAAAACTATTATCAGACATAGTTATGGACATAAAAAATAACTCACTCATGGGCAGAAGAATTTAACAATGTGTGTCAGGCAAATTTTGTGATGAACAAATATGTTTATAACAAACAGAGCATTTATTACATTTTATGAGTTTGATTTGTATTAATTAATTATAATTTTAGATGGTAGTTACCCCATTGGGTAATTACTATTATATACATTTTATTGGATCAAGTTAATAGATCATAAGTTTTCTTAATTCTAGAGTAAGGAACAGTGGAGCAATGAGTGAATTGGGGTGATTTTCTAATTTTTGATGATTAGTTAATTTTGTTTCTTTAAAGTCTTCAATAAATAGCACTTTCTATAAGTAGTTTTGATTGCGTCTGCTTCAGATTTAGATTTAGTAGAGATTTAGATTTGCATTAGATTTGTTAGAGCAGCCCCAAAGCTCTATTCCGTATGATCAGATAGGAATTATTATTGTTTTTAAAACTAAAATTATGCTTTTCAGTGCTAATTTTGAAGTATGTCCGATAAGCCAAGAATGTTTCCTAATTCTGGATTTATTTGATTTTTGTGATGTGGTGTTTCCATGTTAGTCTCATCTGTACTGACAGATTAATATGTTTATAAACCAATTAATTGACAGATCAATGTATTGTCAGTTAAATTGTGTTGATGTGTAGGTATTGCAAAACTTTCTGCTGAGAACTCAAAGAGTAACTATTCTTTCACTTTTGCTCTCTCTCTCAGATTTGTTGGTATAAATTTTAATTAGATCGTGTATAGGAGATGCACATATTGTTTAAACTTCTAAGTTAACATTTAATCTACATAAGTTTTCGCAATAACTTTCATCGTTTATCTACAAGATAATGTAGGTCAACTAAGTTTTAAACGAATTTACTCTGATAAAATTTGTGCAACGAAAACAAGTATAAAGTATGGTAAATGAAATAAGTTAAATGCATTCTCGCATTACACACACGCTCACATATATACATATATGAATCTATAAATATATCTATATTCATGTGTGTATATATGTGCACGTGTAGCAAACTATATCATAATATCCGACAAACTCTCACAAGAAATTTGTCTAGACAAGTTGCGACCGTCTCGAAAGTCACGTATTATTATTTCATATCATGACAGTGTCAAAGTGCCATCATACATCACAAGAATAACTCCTCATTCAAGAAGCATATATTTTAAATGTTTTTGCTAAATTAAGATTTCTTATGCTATCACGTTAGTTTATTATATTAGAACACTTGCCTGTCTTCATTTCGTATGAAATAAATATTTATTATAAACTATTATAAATGGGAAATAAGTAGAAAATTATGTCGTAACTACAAAGTGTGCTCTAAACTACAATAGTATATCTTTGAAAAAAGTCGTTAAAAGAAATCAGAACAAAGTATTCCGTATGAAGTCATTTTTACATAAACTGCAACTTGTATAAAATAATTAGATTTTTATTTGTTTACAACATATGAAACTACCTAATTCAGAAGTTTTAGGTTTGATGCCTGATTTGGGCAATTGATGTCAAGCAGTAGTGACACCGGTTTTCATTTGGAAATATAGATACCAGTATGTTTCCAAGTGAAATTAGCCTTCACATGCATTTCTGCATCCGATAAAAAATCATTATTATTCGATATATTTTAATATTTAGTTTATCAGAATGTTAGGTCAAGTATTTAATTGCCATCTATAAAACCACGTCAATAAGTAGCCATCAAAGTAAGTTTATAGGACTATTAAGTACTGATTTCTTTTCATGATAAAAAGATATATTTTCATGATAAATATTGGTTTCCTAATGGATTTAGGTATTAATTAAATTAATCAATTTTTAAAAAAATGTGTTGAGTAATTTTTTTTACAAATATATAGTTCATATATTATGAATATGTTCATGATATTATTATGAGTTTAATTTATCAATTGCATTATTGACACTATTTTTTTTTCAAATTATAAATAATTCTATTGGTATTATAATTACCAATTGACAAAGATATTGACTAGGTAAATATGAATTATTTTGCTTTTTACTCTCGTTATTTCTGAATTTTCTTTTACTAACTAAGCGATAATATTTTTGAGAATAAAAAATTTTGATCTATTTTATTCAATTTGATTTTAAACAGTGTTAATTTTCATCCTCCAAAACTATCCTCGGCTGTCCGGGGTGAAAATCAAACATAGTATTTGTCAGTAGCTCTAACCACTAATCGAAAATTGCCTCATTTGTTTAAATTAAATAGTTATGTACAACTGTTTATTAATAAAAAATGTATTAACCATTTCCGTTGCATTAGTACGGATTTACAACCTACTCGCACCTAAAAAAAGTTTTACTTTAAAATATTCAGAATTCAGTCGATAAAGAGAACTTTAAAGTTTTTGAAGAGAATTATATCTGATAGTTTTGCCAGTATGTCGAAGTTTAAAGCAATTTCCAAAAAGCATAGCATAGGTTGATCACAGAGTCGTGATAGTCTTTTATCATTCTAAAGAAAACAAATATATTGTTTTACATGTGTCTGAATTTTTTATAAAGATTCTACTTTATGAATTGGTCAGTGGTTTTACCGTATTTAGAAAAATACATTAAAAATAACTGATAGTAAATTTGGAAAAGAGGGCATTCTCTTATCACTGCATAGATTTATTCTAGGATAAAATAAAAATTTAATGTCACGTGTTTATAACCGTATGAGTTGGTAATCACAAACTTTTCAAAAGCTATGTCTTTGCTGGGTGATCAAACAAATTACTCTATTTCTACTTCCAAAATCTAACATTTAAAAAGCACAGATGCTAAATAACAAATATCAGATACAAAGAGTTTAAATGTTGTTAATATTTTGACGTTTGTGCCTTATGGAGGTTAGGTATATAAAACAGCATGAAAAGCACTATTGCTAAATAACACTTTAATGATGAGCCGCAACTTTCTGTTGTTACTTTAATATCACATACAAGGAGATTAAATAATGTTAATATTATGACGTTTCTGCTCTCGGGGTGTTAAGTAGCTTTTGAAAAGTCTGTGACTACCAAGTCATACAATTGCAGAGTCTTAACTTATAATTTCTATTTTATCCAAAAATTGGCCTCTGAATCTCAATAATTATTTATCATGTCGATTATTTACACATATCCAGTCTCATTAAATATATTTATATATTACATGTAATATAGTAGTAAATATGTCAATGAAATGCGTTTAACCGCAAATTTTACTAAATGATTTAAATAAAAATAGCAATCCATGTTCTAAGTAGTTGGAGCACTCGATATAGAATAGAGCAACGTGAGCTGGAGAAATGAAACACTTATTTCAGCACAGGGCAAACTGCCAAATGTAGTTGACTTGTTAATCCTCTTATCTCAAAACGACTTTTATCTTCGACGACTTCGTGAAGATTTTCTTAGATCATGATTTTTCAAATTGGTATTTTGTCTTTCTGTATTCTGCTATCGTCTAATCAGCACAACTACATAGTACATGTAGAAGTTAGTTTTTTGAATTACGAGTACAATAGAAAAGTATAACTACTAGGCTAAATATGAGTTGTTAAAGATAACAAAGTCTATGTAAAGTAATTTGTCAATATAAATCAATACAAAAGCTAATATATTAAAAACACTTCCACAATTATAACTGTTTAAAAGGATACATAAAGCAGTTACTAGAAATTATATATTTTTATATATTAGTTGATTTGTTATAAACATTTAAAATATAAAACTAAGTCTAATAGTGATTTAACATGGCTTTGTGATAATATGCCAAGTTTAATATCTACCTCGTGCTGCTTGAAATCAAGCTAATAGTGATATAACGTTTTTTACTTGAAAATATAGTTGTAAAATATTTACTAGTGAGTGCTTTCTCATAACCGCTAAAACACGTCTTATATTATATTTTTCAATAAATTGTTAATAAATTTGGTAGGAAAAAAATAGGTAGGCAATAGACATACATTTTATTTAGCAGCAGTATGATGTATTTGAAGTGGACTCATATCTTAAAAATAACTTACTTTCATAATAGTTGTTAAATATAATATTGAATGATATATGTGTTGAATATATAAGTGTAAATAAAATATAGGAATAGTAAATATCAAATAGAACAAAGTGTAGTTGTAAAATGTTTTATTTGTGATTGATGTTTTTTTTTATTTTTTGGACTCGCTGTAGCATTTATTATTTTTATTTTTTGGCTTTGCCTCTTATATTATTCCATTGCCTTAATATATTATTTATGGTGTGCCTACATCATATTGGTTTTTACATACTAAAAATATTTCTTACATATTTTTTTAATCTTATTGAAGTGAAACTTCTTAATCAGATAAGATACGATAATAGTCGAGTGTCAAAGATTCGTCATTCGCTCTAGATATAATTTCTATACGAGTCGGTTGTGATTAATCGTCGTGTATGTGAATAGAGATCTGTCGTTGTATGCGTACCGGCATCAACGTTGTATGCGTACCGATATCAACAAGTAAATCGGCTTAGATAAATAAACATTTTAAAGTTACACCGTAGTACAAATCTTGATTTAATGTAAAATGCCTAAATCAGAAGAATATTTTACCAAATCAATGCAGCATTTGCGCCGTGTATGAACATAAGTTTATTGAAATAATTTCTACATTATTCGTAGTTTCTATAAATCATTGAAGTTATTGAGATGGAAAATATTTTTTAGGCAAAACAGATATTACAGCTGTTCAAAGAATGAGATTATATCGCCAGCGAAAAAGTAAAAAAAATACAAGCAGTCAATGAATGCATTTTAATTACATAAAGTTCAACACAATTACATAATGAGTAAGTTGCGAAAACAATATTGGCTTTGGCGTTGTTTAACACAATCCACTGTCTAAACGAAAATTATAGAATTTATTAATCAGCAATTACTTAATTTCTCTAATGAATATTCATTTCTAAATGTTAACTATAATGACAAACCGATCATGCCATATTTGAAGTATGACTTTAATTACATTATTGTTTTTAAATCTTATACATATAACGCTATTATAAATATATAATTTATAATTTATCATTATATAAATGTGTATAATGGTTGACATTAAAAAATGTGCGCATCGCGAGTGTTACCATATTGCTAATAAACATTATTCAAAATTGTTATATGATGTATTTATTTTCACTTAAATGCTATCTTGTACAGTAGCAAATAAGTTTTACTTCAATTTTTTTACTCAATGTTCTATTTACTTTTCCAATTTTTGCATTAATTTTGTACACTACTTTCACTTGATGCATATTTTTTATCTATATATTCAAATAAAAATGGATATCACTGCTGCTTGATATTTCATCAAGATCTACATTATTATAAGATGACATCACAAAAAATTACAATTGTGTGTTAATAAAATATCTTTTCTTGATTAAATGTTGAATAGACACTAATTTAATAAGTTTATCATGACCTTCTGTATTTGTCCAATCATAGTTTTGAACTAGTACAAAACAGTGCGCATAATTATTTGTGTTAGTTTTGTAATAAGCAATTAATCGTTCATAATTTATATGTCAGAATAGCGCAATGAAGTTTTACTAGTAAATCCATTATTTCAGAATCACGCTATTTAAAAAGTTTTGTAAACAAAGTAGGTCAAACCGTGTTCAAACAAAAAGGTCACTTTTAACATATTTGTAGAATCACAGAAAGCACATTTAATCGCACACATCATATGCTTGTAAAATAAATAAATGGATGCATAAAGTACCCCCTTCTACTTGTTAAATGTGTACATACGCATTTAATAAAGTTCAGTAAAAGGCAGTTGTGAAATAAATAAAAGTAATAAACTTGGACGCGCTATAAAATTAATTTGCAGTTTACTGCATTTTATTAAAGTATTAATTTGTATAATCAACCATTTGCAAGGTATTAAATCAGAACATTTTTTCACATTTAAGCTAGTTGCATGTGACTGAAAAAAATATGGTGATAACATTTCTGATAACTAATTACTCATATAAATTGCACGCGTTTTTCGAAATTAATTCATTGTTATCATAGAAAATTTATAATTGATATTTTTTATCTATTTTTTCTATAATCATTGTTTGCGTCTTATATATCTTCTTTAATTTTGCATATTTTTAATTAGATTTTTCTGTATTTTTTTCATTTTATGATTATTTTAAGTGTCCTATAAGCTGTGGTGTTGGTTTTACTTAACACTATATACAAGTCGGTTCAACAGATGGCATCCCAAACAATTGTCCCATCATTGTGTTTTGAATTATTATTCCAATTTCTATAACAAGGCGACTATGTATTGATACAGCAATGTCGGATCAGGGCTATTTGCATTTGGTAATATATTGCTCTCTATATTTCCAAATGAGAATCGTTGTCACTACTTCTTGATAACAGAGAACTATCGAAGAAGATTGAAAAGGCAAGCGTCACTGGATTTAAGCCATCAACTCTCTTGATAAAAAATGGAAATAACTTATTCATTATTTATAAGAACTTATTTTAAAGTAAATAGTTAAAATTATATAATTATCAATAAAATATTGTGAATTTTATATCGAATGGAAAAACAACTATTGGGTTGTTATTCCAACATGCCCCTTTCGTATATAATGTCCTTTTACTGCCGACTATTGTAAAATCCACAAAGTTATTAAATGTCCTTAACTGGATAGTTGTAAATAAAAGAAATAATAAAAAAAACTATTTTTTGGCAACAGACTGCTCGAAACTGGATCAAACTCGGCACCTCTGACTCAGAATCCAACCATTCTAGACACTTTCTTGTGTGCGAGTCTTTTTGGTTTATATTATTATTTATTACCTTCTATTATATAATATTATATAATTAAGTAGTAGAGTTTCCATATTGAATCTGCAAGGTTTTGTGTTAAAATACTGCCATTTTAGGTGCTACTGTGAAATGTTTAAATATTCACCACAATTAAAATTACAACATTTAAGAGAAGATACGCATAAAATCTAGAATAGGACAATTATTGAGTTGTGTTTCAATAGCCATTATTAAAAGTAATTATTATAAAAACTAAAGTTTTTTTTTGAACACAGACAAAAAAATCTTTAATTCAAACATAAAGTTGTCAGTTTGTACTATACAAGTGTAAGTTTCAGCAGTTTGACTTAAGACACGATGCTATGCATATGCACCACTAGTTATTATTTCTAGGCAGATACGAAAAAAAAAATAATTAGTGCATAAAATTTGTTGATTGCTAAATATTAGCTACATTAACTCTGTTAATGTACATCGAGAAAACTTACTAATGTAGTAAGTAACTTGCTAGTAAAGCTAGAAAAAAATTTTTATGTGCATGTTTAAGCGGAAAACAACAGAATCGCTTCCGATCAATATAGCGTTTTTCAATTAAAATCGTTTTAATAATTCTGTGAAAAGCGATGTGTAAATCAGCATAAAATAATGCGTATCTGCAATTTGACAATTCAGCCGCTAACTATTATACATCGCTCGTTGTAATGTCTTTATAAGCCTGATCAGCGTTCGAGCACGGCCTTGACAACACCAGCAATTTCGGAGTCACGTACTCGCATCGGGCCTTTCGCCCCGTTCAAATTGATAGGGTTGACAAATAATTCAGAAAGGATTTTCAGAGAATCTGATGAAGATTAAGGTTTTATGCATATTTCTAACAATAGACGTCGTATTTATTCATACGGGGAAATTTGGTTTTAGATTTTGATACAAAATCTAGGTCTTTTGATACAAAATACAAATATTCCATATAAATTTACTATAATATATACGGGTGTATGATTTGATACTTCTCCTAAACGATTATTCGGATGTTGGTAATTTTTTCTACAGTTTGTCAAAGAACATTTTTAAGATTTAATAAACTATAAAGCAATAGTAATATTGTACAAATAAATGGCCAAAATTACAAAAAAGCACTTGTCATTGCTGGACATTGAAAACATTTGGGATGTCATCTGCTAGAATTGTCAATTCACTTGAAATTTGAATTTAGGTGAAATTTTGAGCTTAGATAATATTAGAAAATAATATACAAGAAAAATGTAATGTCTTCATTATTATTGCCGAAAAGCAGCTGATATGTGCCAGAAATTAAAATAATATAAGAGACAGTCAACAGTATATGCTTGGCAGATAAAATTATATAATTCAGTTTTAACCAAAAACCAATTAAGTTCAAAATTGCATATACATTATTTTTTGAACTTATGCATGTTGCATTGTTTTACTTAACTTTAATTATTCAATACAAAGAATATTTCTACTTATCGAAAAAATGATTTAGAATTTAGATTCACGCGTCAAAAAATTATTTGCTTGGCATTGGATATGGAATATTTAGCTGATCTTAGATTCATGAGTGTACATATGAGTAGATTTTACAAATTAATTCACCTAAGATTTAAAGTTAAACAATAATGTTTATTAAATTATTAGTAAGAAAAGTGTACTTTAGAAATTATAATTGCCAAAAAGCAACTTATATATGGGTCGAGGTTATGAAAATTATAGACTAAACTATTGAAGAAATTATGTTGTGTGGAGAAATCAAGTGTGTTATTGTTTTTTACCGCAGATACTATAATATTTTTATCTGAATTTCTTACGCTGATTAAAAACTGCTATTTTCAATACGTATAGCTTATGCTTAGGCCATAAATGAATCACAAAGGCAGGACATCAAATAGGACATTAAAAAGCATAGAATAGGATATTAAAAAAATTTGAACTTTTGAGTTTTAGACGTGTGCACAGGACAACATTTGTCGTGTCATCTAGTATATATATATATATATATATATATATATATATATATATAGAGTAGAGCGGCGCTTAATGGTCCACCACCGATATCTGGAAAGCAAGTCAAATTAGGAACTTTTTAACAACAATATTTGAAAGTAGAGAAAAAAAATTGTAATCTACCTTAATTTGGACGTCGCTATCAAGTTTTTTTGTTTGTGAGCACTGTTATTTAGTTTTCGAGAGCTTAATATAAATTTCAAATATACGTCATTTAATTGTTTTATAAGATTGAAAATGGTTATATTAGAATAATATAGAAAAATATAGAATTTAAATATGTTATACTTGTACATTTATTCATAAATGATTCCGAATTCAATAATAATATAATTAATATGCATAACATATCGCAAAATTTAGAAACTGTATTTTTCATAAATTTTAGTCGTTGTTGCATTCAATATGTTAAGCGGGTCTAAACAATTGTGTTTAGTTTTTAGTAGTATATTACGTTTTTACTATTAAGACACGCGTATAAATCTACTTTATAATATGTTGAATAATAATAATGAAGAATCATGTTTTTGTCATTTTAACTAAAATGATTACATACAATAATTAGCAAAATAATACGCATTCTATTTGTCGCTAGTATTGATCATTAAAACTATTTTAACCCTTAATGAACAAGTGTCGTCGTTATCGCTAAAATATACTAAAATAATCAAATGCAGCCATACATGCGGCATTACGTACCAAGAAGTATTTTGGGCTTTACTTTCTGTCATTTTCAATATGAGCACAATGCAGTTAGAAAATAAATTTGAATCTTGGTTAAAAAGCAATATTGGGCAAATTCAATTCTATTCAAGCCAATAAAGCGATTTTAATTATGCAACTTCTCTCGCTTTGGAAATGATGCATTAAATTTCATAAAAGTCCGTCGACCTCCTTGGCATAGTTTTATGTAATGCGCTCGTTCGTTAATGGTTAAATCAACTTTTTGACGAATTATTATATGTTTTGCTTTTCTTTTCACTCTTTTTTCAATCCGGTATCGTTCAGCTGGCGTAAAATGACCCTTATGTATCGACTTTTCCAAACTGCCGCGACCTCTTAACACATCGGCGCCTATTCGCTTCCGTCGCGACGTCGATGCCGTTCATATCTCTAATGTACTCGTATAATGGTCTAAAAGTTGGAGGACATAAAATTGTATATATATATATATATATATATATATAACTCTAAATAGCACATGTCTGGCTATATTCAGTGAAAGCAGCTAATTCATCATTGTAGAAATTGTGTTTTTTTTTTGCTTTTTTTCAAAAATTTGTAACCTATACCTTTTTACCTCAAACGCGAGATAAATTAGGACGGTCAGGTGACGAACAGGTTCAATGTTTTATTTTGATTTTAAAGGGATGTTACACAATAACAGTTACATTATTCAACCAATGCAAAATATAAATTTCATGTCTGATTTTTTACAAGGATAACGCTGTAAATGACCTTGATCAGAAAATTGCTCAGAAATATTTATCAGGAGAGTTGAATACCTAATTATTTAATTTATCTCTTGTAAAATAGCTTTTTTAACTTAATTTGCCTTTTTATTTGCTACATATTTCTTATTTCTTCACCTTTGCTAGGGCGAAGGTTTAGTTGGTCTTTTAACCTCACCTAGGGTAAACTTTTTTAAGGGTCATATAAATAAAACTTGAATCAAACTTAAAAATAACAGTACAACTTATAAAACGATTAAATCAATTTAATTAAATGAACTTAATTATATTAAGTTTTCGTAAACTAATCTACAAAGCTCACAACCAAACAAGCTAGCAACCAAATAAAATACCGTGTACCCCGCCTTACGAGCGACTCGTCATACGTATTTTTCGATATACGTAACGGGTGTAAAAATGGTTATGCAGTTTTTGAGAGAATGGATCATCCGATTAGGTTAATTTAAAAAACCTTTTGCTTGTGTAGACGGTGTGCAAAAAATGGTTTTACGATAAGTATCGTAGTTTTTAAAATTTTCAAAAAAAAAATCAAAATTTTCAAAAAAAATTTTAAAGTTTCAAAAAATTTAAATTTGCGAAATTTATTTTCAAAAGAAATATAAATTTTGAAAAATTTCGAAAACTATCAAAATAAAAAAAAAAGATTTCTTATAAAAAACTGATAATATTTAGAAATTTTCAAAAATAATCGGATATTTTTAAAAATTTCTAAATTATCAAAGAATTTAAAAAAAAATCGATTTTACGATTTTGAAAAAAAATCAAATTTAAAAACATTGACCAACTTCTTGTCAACATACAAATAAGTTGTTTGTAGAATACGCTCGTTGCCCAATATAATAAGCACTAATAAATTCATAGTATGTATTTATAATAAATAATCTATTAGAAATTATTTAAAACAATTATTGTATATTTTTATTTCTCGGATTTTTAATTGCGGCACGGGAAGTTCCAGCAATTTTCCTTAAGGCACCTTTTATTAAATTCCAGTCCTTCAGAATTTTCGAGAAAAGGTACATTACATACTCTCGAAAGGTAGAAATAATTATAAATGAAATGTTGAATAATTTTTTGTACCTGTTTAGGTTTATCACTACTGAATCATTTATTAACCGGCATAGGTTTTTCAGTGTAGAAAGACCAATATTTACCATCTAGCTGTATCCCCGTCCCATAGACGATACAGTAAAACGACAAATGAATCGCGGCTTACTTATATCAAAAGACCAAACGCTAAAATCTCATAGAACCGAATACGAAACGCTCGAATCGCGTGACCAGAATCGTCGTCGTGTTCCACTAAAGGTCACAGCGCAGTTTCGGGCCGAGAAAAACTTACCGGATATAAGCTAAAACATTGTTAATGAAGATGTATTTATACACGCCTACTTATATGGTTCCGAATAGCCCAAGATTTATTTTCTCTTATAAAAGAAATACTTTTCGAATGTTTTTTGCTATTCAAATGTCGGCCGTGATACAAACTTCTTGGTACTAAGAGCTTCACATGGAGTGCAGAGGGAAGAGACTTTTTTGGCAAAAAAGCGTAGGGGTATAATGGTCAAGCTGTTATTATATTTTTCAAAGATGTTTAATGAATCAGCATGTATCAGGTTTTCATAAAGTTATTAAGGTGATCACACGTCCCGGATTGGCTGGTAAAGTTCCGGATTTTACCATGCAATCCGGATATGTCTAGAAGTAGAGGAGACTGAGTACGATTGTGCCAGGGTACGGTAGTGTCCTTCATATCAGCCAAAATATACTGATTTGAGGGTCCAGAAGGAGAAAGTTGTAGTATGTTAGTTCGAACAAGTTTCCATTATTGCATTGACGCGGTGCATTAACATGATGTATAGACCGCATTGCTTTTAAAAAAGTAAGTGTTTTGTTTGATTTCTTTTAATAACTGTTACTTGTATACAGATAGATCACTTTGTTTATTTTTCTGTAAGTCGAACTTTAGTAGGTAATTACCAGCAACTAGTTTTGTTTTATGTGACATGTATATGTTGTGACATGTATATGTTGTGACATGTATTTCTTGTCTTTTCGGGTGAAGATTAATAAGATAAAGAAAAATCTAATTTAAATAAGACAAATACAAAAGATAAAGCTAGAGGAAACGGGAAGCTTGTTTTATAGGCTTAAAAAAATCAGTTTTTTTTTGCAAAAATGTCTTCCAAAACTAGCCAAAAATATATCCATAAAACTTCAGAAACGAATTGAATTTTGTTTCCGTAATTACAGAAGAAATAGCGAGCATGTATACGAGCGGAAAGAAAACTTCGAAGCTACGATTTCTCGGTTTTTAATTTTTTCGATTCTTCATAATTGGCGGAAAAGATAGGAAAGAACCAAACGTCCTATTGAAACCAGACAAAGTTCATTGTATTTAGGTTTAAATTCTGTTCTAGTTTAACCTAAAAAACTTAAAAAAAGTTATAATTAACCCACTTTTTAAACAATCTCAATAAACAAATTGAGAAGAATGATGAAGTATATAACAATAAAACCTGAAAGTTTCGTTCTTATTAAATATTTATTTCCTTCTCAAAGAAGCAAGTTTTTGAAGCCTCTGAAGCAGGCTCCGCGCTTAAGCATTAGAAATTACGCATGTTGTTCTAAATTATTTAGATTTTTTTTTTTA
>NW_020536400.1:0-19621 GCF_003426905.1 Ctenocephalides felis | reverse complement strand
TGGTATTAAATTGGTGAAAATTTCAACAAGTGAAAAAAATTGTGTATATTGCTCTTGATACTGCATTAATTGTTTTTTCGATTTGAGGGACACGACATTCATGCAGTAAAAATTTACAATCATTTCGATTTTTAAAAGCTTCTCAAATATGTATTTCAAATCCAAAAGATTTAACTATTAGTATGCAAAAGTCTCGTTTCTATAATTAAACCCGTCGTGGCCAGATAGTAAAGACTTGATCTAGCAACTCCTGGGTATAATTATCAAGCAGTAATGATATCAGATTTTCACTAAAAATTCTAGATCTTTAAATATTATATAAAGTGAAAATGGCCATTGTTGCAATATATATCTCATCGCTATCAGAAATAAATGTAATAATAATTCATGAGAATGTCAATGATTACCCACTGAGTTGCCTCTTTGGAATACCAGTTTTAGACATATAAAACACATAGTTTTGATTGCCATTTTAATTTTAAGCAGCAAATGAGTTAATATATAATAAATAATAATTTATCATATATTCATATTAAATAAATAATATTTATTTAATATGATTTTTCTAATGTTGTTGTAAGTATTTATTTTAGCTATTTCTGATCAACAAAGTTCTCATATACAAAGTTTCCATAAAACCCATTTGGAACTATGGGGTGAGCTCTGGGAATGCGGCAGTAATACACGAAACAAGTCCTTACAGAAAAAAACAATAAAAAATTTAAGACTAATCGCAAACCCGCCATGGTATGTGTCAATCAAATCCTGCATAATGATTTCCACATCGAAACATTTCAAGAAGTTATTAGCAAAATAAGCACATCCCATTTTGCTCGGCTTCATAATCAAGTGAACAAAAGCATACAACTGTTGCTGTCAAACTCTTAAGACAGAAAACTGAAAAAAGTAGATCTTTTTGAGAAATTAGTGATCCTGAATGAAGGATCATCTACCATGTCAATTTTTTATCCTCAAAGTATTACTTGAATTAAATATTTATTCAAACAGTTAAAGAATAACAACATGTTCAACAATGTTAAAAAAATGTGTTCATCAATATTTATAATTGTTAGTGCGTTGTTTATCCCTGGCATCGAGTACAATGCCTTTCATATATGTGTGCAGTTTCAAAAGGGTGTTGAAATTAACATCGTCAGCTGTGCTGTCGCCTAGTATGAAAAACAATGCGATACGAGAATTGCTTCTTCGTTAATAAATTAACACTTTGTATTTGCCTTCGCTGTCGAGAGTGTAAACGCGATGATTTAAACGATTCTAGGAACAAAACGGTTCTCACACCACTCCACGCCAAATATTGGGTGATGTAACTTGCATTAACTTACTTATACATATAACAAATATATTTTTAAATTTCCTCCAAAAATGTTTGCTTTTGCTAGAAAACCCGATTTGTTACTTCTACGTTTTTTGATGTTCCAATTCATCCTGAATCCGTTGACACCAAAATTGGATGAAGTGTTTAAGTCAAATTGTGACCTCTAGTTCAGAGTTTCGTCAAAAGTCTTGAACATTTAACTTAAAAAATTTAACAAGTGTGCGAAACATATCATTTTTGATAAAAATTAATTTCGCCGTTTCTTAGTAATTATTATTTTATACAATTTTAATATAACTGTATTTAGAGATAAAGTTAAAGAGATAAACGAACATCCTAAATTATTATAAGCCTAAGAAAAGTGGTTTAATTATAAAAATTCATTTATGTTTGGAATGATAGGCCACGCAAGACATACACATCGCACGTGTTCGTGCACATATCAGTAGTTTCATGCAATTTACTTTATAACATTATCACATTTACATCTATTTTTTTTATTATTTTCATGCTTATTACAATTTTCTTCGAAAAACATTGATTTTTTTATTGATTTTCTCTTTCTCTTTAGTTCTTTTCTCTTACTCTTTGAAGGAAACTCAATCAACGAAATTTTAATTATAGTTATAATTCTATTGGGTATATATTTTTGATACAACGTGATATACAAAGAAATTTTAAACCTAATGCAAGTTGCAAAATTTTCTCGAGAAGTGTACGATTGAATATAATTATTGAGTATAATTGAATTAATCATCCGAAATTGAGATCTAAATTTTTAGATAAAACTTTCAAATATAAATATTGCTATTTTCCATTGATATCTCCCAAACATATTTATAATATCTGTAATTATACTAATTAGAGTGCGCAAACACGTGCTAGTCTATCATAAAGGCGCTTAATAATTCAAATTTCAATGAATTTATATAATTCAACCAACTTTGTAGAACTGTTTAACAATTATCTTAATAAATCATTTTATAAAATATTAAGCATCTGCTATAAGAAAATACTGGCACGATTACATAGATCATATAAGTAGTCCTTGATATTATTTAATGGTATGATATTATTTTAATTTAATTTAAATTATTGGTAGCATTTTTCATTTTTTTGCTAATTCTAAAGCCACTTCTAATGGCTTGGCCGATCTTTTTGCAAACCTAATCGAGTTTATTCCAATGGCTTCTACATTTGCGAAATTCATATTCAGACTTATTACACTACAAAAGCGACTTTTGACACAAATTTTGATAATCATTTATTTTAAAACTTTGAAGAATTTTTAAAGTTAAACGATTTGTTGTATTGCCGTAATATTTTAGTATGTTCTTTAGGGCCAACGTAAAAAGTTTCATCAAAAAAATTTTTCAACAATTAATTACGAAGAAACAGCTCAGCCGATGTTTGTCCAAAAATAATCAGCACGATTCGCAAATAATAATATATTTCAAACAGTATTTGAATTTTTAAAATTGATTCAAAATTTGTGGCTAAAGTGGACGAGAAGTTTTCAGTTTTCTGCTAATTACAATTAAAAAAAGCACGGCCAAATGCCGCACAAAACCGACTTACATCGAATGATTTTTAAATTTCTGAAATCCCTTCAACGGTTTTTAAGAAAACGTCAATGAAAAGTCTAATTTTAAAAATCGTCAGAAAAAACTTTGGTCGTTTTTTTTTGAATTTTGATGAATTTTTAAAATTAAATGACTGATCATAGGGCATTAATATTTTAGTATGCTCTTTAAAACTATGATATCCATCGCGAAAAAAGTTTCATAATAGCCGTCAACATTTTTATTTTATCAGTTAATTACAAGAAAACGGCAGCCTGGCTAATGACTTTCAAATGATTTTTGAAATTTCAAAATCGATTCAGCATTGCGAGCTAAAACGTCGTGGACGATTTTTTTTTCATTCTTGTGTTATTTACAAAGAAACGGCTTGTTGTGCAAAACTGACAAGCGTTAGTCCTTATCGAGTTACATCGAATGGCTTTTAAATTTTTGGGATCGGTTTAGCCGTTTTTGAGAAAACGTCGACGGAAGATCAAATATCGGTTCTCTCTCTTACACACACATTGCAAGTTTGGCCTCATTCGATTCAGAATGGCTTGAAACGTCAAAAAACATAAGATTAGCAAAACGGATTTTTTTATGTAAACATAAAATTTTCCTTCGGGAAGTTAATAATAATATTTTGAATTATTCAACGGAACTGTCAACAAGTTACAATTAATTTAAAATTCATTCAAACTTTATCAATGAATCATTGAGATATTTTGTAGAAAAAAAGATACGAATTCCATACCCAAAATAAAATTCGGATGTTAAATAAGAAGTTGATCTATTTATTATTCACACGCCTGCTATATTTACGCGTGGCAGCCGAGATCGGAGATTCCGTATTTTCAGGGGAGCGGACAATGACAAGGACGGACGCCTTTGGGGTATCACAGAGCCCGTGTAATTTCACAGACTCTGGATTTTCGAAAACGGTAAGAAAACACGAAAATATATCCCACTCATTCTCCTTCTGTCAACCGACGAAAAGTTTCAGGTATCCGATACGGCCGTGCTCAAGATTTTTTCTTTTTTTTTTGAGTTTAAAATTGAATTTGCATGCGACTTCAAAAGGAGTAAAGTTTTTGCATACATAGTCATTCGTGCACCCTTTACTTTTGTACATAAAGTGATTTCAACATTCTATGTCTTGACGGAGAAAATAGGTGTCTGGAATGCGCATATTTGACTATTCAAAGCGTTTATTTTTATTCGTGATATTGATAGAACCCCTTCACATATTGTGTCAATGTGCTTTCTTAATATGTTGAATGAATTTGTAGTATTTGAACGTAAATGTAAATACTGGATGAACTATTTACTATGATATTTTATTTGTAAAGAATTCAAGAATCTCGTCAATGTGGAATAATGTTGAAGGTTTATATATGTATTAAAACAAAAATCTTATATTTTATAAGAAAATTCAAGAATCATCCTTCGCTCTAACGAATTGTTTTTTTTTATGTGTCGGCCAAGACATCTGATAAAAATAATTTATATAGCTAATAATTACTATAAATCAATAACAATGGTCCTCAAAAATAAGTTGTCTGAATTAGGTCGTATGCATCATATGTTTTCTAATGTGTTTTTTACCAATGAAGACGAATCCAAAGTCAAAATTAGAAGTCAAATGGCAGAAAACCGAAAAAAGCGACAGAAACTCTGATCTAGAAATTATATGCAATGTAACTTAAATATTATAATTTCTGTCGTTTTCTGGTCTTTTAATCCTTAAATGACCTGTCGAAAGAATTTCTGTAACGCTCTTCAATCTCTATTGAGTATCTTTTTGTAGCCCTCAGCAGTATTTTGCAAACTAGGTAATCTGTAAACATGTATGCGTTTACCTAAAATATTTTTGCAAATTTTTGCTGCAAGTTGCAAAAAAATACTCAACAAAAAAAAAGCGTTGCAGAAATCCGTTGCACAGATAATTTAAGAATGAAAATGCCAGAAAATGACAGAAATTATAAGATTTTAATCATCAAGCAGACAATGTACAGACCTGAGATTTTTCCGTATTTTTTTTTTTTCAAATGTGATTCGTGTTCACCGGTGAAAAAGACATTAGAAAACATATGTTGCACACGCAATCCAAACAACTTTGAACAAAATTGTCCAAAATAGTTTTCTAAATTAATCAACGCTATTCCCAGCAAAAATTGTTTGAAGAGTTTTTGAATTTTTAAAGGCGTTTTTAAATTTTCACCATTTGACACCAAATCCAACTAGTGCTAATGCAACGTGCCCAATCGAAAATATTAAGGCAGATTACTGATAATCCGTGGTTTGTAGCAATAAAACCTTACACGATGATCTTCATATTGAATTTATAAACAGAATTATACAAATCAAGAATGTAAAACATTTTCATAAACTAGAACATCATACAAACTATATAGTCACTCAGCTTCTTGAGACACCAAATTCAAGAAGACTGAAGAAGAAGCTGCCCAAAAATAATATGGAGGACCCTTAGAACTATCTCAAATTTATATGAACAGAATAGTAGAATCACTTATTGAAGTGATTCTCTAACTAACAATATAATATTTATCAGATAAATTTATATGCGTGAAGCTCATAGAATTGTCATGTATTCTGATTGCTACTGAAAAATTTAAAAAAAAGACAGACTGTTGGCTAAAACGTAAACAAAAATTTTGCACTTTTCAGCAAAAAACGGCTTTGGTGATCGTCGCGCAAAACTGTCCAACGCTAATTCCTTACCGAGTTACATCGAATGCATTTTACTGCTAAGAGTTTTGTTTAAATATAGATCTTTTTATTTTTAATTATATTCATTCATTGACATTAGAAAAATTTGGAAATGTAAAATACCCTTAGGGTAGAAAACCATGTTCATAATTAAAAATATTGTATCATATCCCACACAATGCATTAAAAACATTCCAAACTGAAAAAAACTGAATGCATTTTAAATGTTTGTAAACGATCGAGCGGTTTTTAAGAAAGCATCGACATTATGTCACAAATTGGTTCATATACCCACACACCTACTTTTACCAAATTTGGTTCCATTTGGTTCAGAATGATTTGAAACATCGATAAATATAAAATTATCAAATCAAATTACTTTGAAAAAACAAACTTTTGCTTTGGGAAATTAATAATATCAATATTTGAAATTTAAATCAAAGTTATTATTAAATTATTTGGTTACAATGTGAATACATTGATGATGAGATAAATGACGAGCTCGTATGTAACGTGTATCACTTGTAACATTATTTAGTAATGGTAGATATTAAAATAGTATATTTAAATAGCTAATCTATTATATATATATATATATATATATATATATATATACATGCACCCTTACTCATGTGTGTGTAATTAACACGAAACTCACCTTTATATCCCGCGAGTGTCGTGTACGTGCCAATAAGTCCGCCGCTCCGCAGTTTCCGCAGATGATATTCTTAAAGACAACAACACACTTCATGGACTTCGAAATAAAAATCGTGAGCCGGGTACAGATTCCGTTAGGAGTTGTATACGTGCAGGAACCGCCTATAAATTACAACGTGGTTACTATATATAGACATACTGAAAGCCTTTTTATATATCGGTTAACCAGGAATTTAATCCCGTATTATATAATGAATGATTATATTTATTCGATTGATTATTTTTTTAACTCGGGAAATTTGCTTAGTTTTGTTTCGGATAATTTATTAGGTGCTGATACATGTCTAACATTTATTACATATTAGGTTGTCAAATATCTCCCTTCCGCTTTTTTGCTCTTGGTTTATAATACAAAAAGGCGGAAGGGAGATATTTGACAACCTAATATTACTATAAGTACCAAATGTGATAGTCATTGCAGAAAATTAATAAGATACACTAGTGTATGGTGTCGTGCCTTAAGGCAAATTACTGGAACTTCCCGTACCGTAACGAAATGCTCGAGAAATATTAAATGTTTTCAAATAGATTATTATAAATGCTGTAACATTGTCTAATATTTGTAAGAATTATATAAACTGAAAGTCAAAAATATTTATTTAAAGTATATAAGTAAGCTTTAAAACTTTAGCCAGAATTAAAATTAAAATCTGAATTATTTTCGATAACAAAAAAAATCGAAATGAATTTTTTTTTCCAAAAGCAATTGTTTTGTCAACACATGCAGAGAGTTTTTTGAATCATTCAACTCGGATGCTTATTTCTCTCAAAAACTGCCATTTTTTCACATTTAACGAAAAAATGCGGACACACATACACACACGCACATTCATTTTTTCTGAGGTATGCCAAACTGTTCAGAAACCTTCAAAACGTGGAGAAATACAAAAATTTTCATTATCTATTTTCGGACCATTACTATAATTACCTTACGCAAAGTTAATTATAATATTTGTAAAACTTGAGAATCTACAAAAATTTAAAAGTAAAACTAACAAAGCTGTAACTTAAAAAAAAAAGATTCGTTTTTAGAAAGTCAATATTCAAGGAGATGTACTTGTCTAGATTTAATTGTGTATTATTTTCAAGTGATAAATGAAGCTTATTTTTGATATTTCCAAGATTATCAGATTAACATTGAATTGATACGGAACATTTATTGTTGCATTAGACCTCTATTCTTAATACAATAATTAATACTATTTACTTAATAAATTATTCAATATAGTTGATAATATATTTTTACAATCCAGAATTATGAATCATTGCCACGTTGCAAGCAACATGATATCATGTGATACTGATATCAATTTTCATTTAAAGTAAATACCTGTCTAGTAAAAATTTAGGCATTGAATTGCAATTATCTTATCTGAAGTTAGAAGGTCATAGAGAAATCATATTTTTGTGATTGTTGTTAGAATAATTAGTATTAATAAATAAAAATATTTATAAAAAGCATGAATATGACGCAAAATCATTCAACAAATTCATAAATAAAACATGCAAAAATTAATACTATCAATACTAGCAATATTTGAAATAGATACAACAATTATTTGTCTATTAAGAAGCAACTAAATGTCAATTTACTAATTATGATGATAGAATATTTTGTCGTAATTCCTGGTAAGGATATTTTCACTTGGAAATATATTTATGATTTTGTTTTCATGTTTGATATCAAGAGACAAGCAGCGCTGGTTTTAAACTCGAAACCTAGTGGTTGCAAGTACAAAAGTCGTCCATAGAGTCACATACTCTTTAAATACATTTTTGTTCAAACTACGAAGAATAGTATAACTGTATAAAAACTAAACTAAACAGTACTTGCAACATTATCTAAAAAATGTTTATATCATATATAGAGTTGAAGAGTCTGCAATACTTATGTTTCTCTTCCTATTTAAATAATTAGTATTATTTATTATTAATATTAATTTTAATTATATATATATATATATATATATATATTTCCAAATACAATTATAATCTATTTTATGAAATAAAAATGAAGTAAATATCATTACTTATACAAATAATGTTAACAGAAAAAATGATATGATTTTATTAATTATATAGAATATTAATATTTTATTATATCATGGTAACAGAATTAACAAATTGTATCGATCACATAACATTTTCACAAAGCGATATGGAGCAACATTCAAAAACCATAGCTCGCTAAATTAGTTAATTGTAATAAATGTATGAAAAAGAATTACGTATACAAAAAATGTATTCAATTGTAAAAGCTTTTATATTTCAATAAAAACTGCTGTTGTAAATTCCGTTAAATGTATCGTACTTGATGTATTATTTACATTTGACATTTTTATTATCGCGTATAAAATTTATAAAGTGCACGGGGATTGAACGAAGCATAAAGAGATATCACAACGATTCAGAGTTTTTATTGATTTCGAAATAATACGGTTCAGGTATTACCGTACAATTGGAAATATAAAATAGAAAATGAAATGGAATATCGAGTCAAGTTTTATAATGATTAGGTGGCAATTTTGTAACAAATCTATTTCACATAGTATTTTTTTCTGTCGGTGCGTTAGTCAATAAACTTCTCCAATTTTGTAACAAATCTATTTTACATAGTATTTTTTTCTGTCGGTGCGTTAGTCAATGAACTTCTCCTAAGTGCCTGGACAAATTTCTATAAAAATATTTGTATGACATTTAGTTAATGAGAACGCAAATAACTGCTTAACTAAAACTTTTAGTAATTGAAATTACCAAATAATTAAATTTAATTGTTATATTAATTAGCTCCCTAAGAAAAATTTGTGCTGTTGATAGAAAATCGTATTTGCTAATTTTGTGTATATATGTTAGTAAAAATTTGGTTTTTATCGACCCTTTCTCAAAAACAGCTGCACTGATTTAAAAAATGTAAAAGCCATTTGATGAAGTTCGATATAGATTCTTGTAGGTTAGTTTTTTATGAGGATGGGCCGAACCATTTATATAGATTTAGTGGATAAGTGTGTAGCGACCTGTCAACACACGTCGCATTTTAACTTGACAGATGTTCATTATTTGAAGCTCATCATAGTGTCAGCTCAAAAACAAAAAGTTCAAGTGTCAGATCAGATCACGTTTTTGTTTGCTCAATGTTCGAAATGCCAAAATTATAATTCTTAACTTTTTTCCTTTTTTTATTATAAATACTGAAATAACATCTACGTTTTTGTAAATGATCAATTTAATCACACATAGTGTTATTACTATTGTCATAATAAACAATATTCGTAGTATAGAGAACACGAGTTTCTTTAGTGGTGACCGCGAACGTGAATTAATAGCACGCATATAGAAGGAAAGAAGGTAAGAAGATCAAGACACATTTAGAAGTAACAAATTTAGAAGTAAAAAAATAAATTGAAGTCTCATGAATTATTAAGAAAAGAATTTTTAAAAATAAATAATGAATGTAAATGGCTCACAACCGCCATAACTCTAAGAACATTCTAATCCTACAACTGAGACTCCGGCCACGCACATCGAAAACAACAACACGTGCTCAATAAATCCCTCATTATCCTGGAAAATGAGTCGATTATAAGCACCACGGCAGAGGACAGGGAGCGTCAGCAAACAATTTGGCAACCGCCACATACACTCAACCGCTAACTCACCAGCGAAGGGCCACATACAATCAACCGCTAACTCACCAGCGAAGGGCCACATACACTCAACCGCTAACTCACCAGCGAAGTGTCAAATATACTCAGCCGCTAACTCACCAGCGAAGGGCCACATCTACTCAACCGCTAACTCACCAGCGAAGGGCCACGTAAGCAATCAACAAACTCAACAAGCCAACACGGCATTCAAAACGGCCACGGCCACGAACAAATAAAATTTATCACACAATCTCAACCAAAAGAAATTTACAAGAAAGTTCAAGATGGCACTCAGAGATGCGAAACAATCTTTTTCATTAGGGCGGAGTGATCTGTAGCGACCTGTCAACACACGTCGCATTTTAACTTGACAGATGTTCATTATTTGAAGCTCATCATAGTGTCAGCTCAAAAACAAAAAGTTCAAGTGTCAGATCAGATCACGTTTTTGTTTGCTCAATGTTCGAAATGCCAAAATTATAATTCTTAACTTTTTTCCTTTTTTTATTATAAATACTGAAATAACATCTACGTTTTTGTAAATGATCAATTTAATCACACATAGTGTTATTACTATTGTCATAATAAACAATATTCGTAGTATAGAGAACACGAGTTTCTTTAAGTGCAAAACTGTTCATCCATGTTTGCGACAAAAATTGAAAACCAGCAACTGATCGAGCGATATCAGTTAGAAATCGTGCTGATTAATTTTTGGTGTAAAGATCTTTCTGGATATTTTTTTTAATGAAATGTTATTTTTTAAAAAAGTTTAGTGAAATGTTCCGTGAATATAGACTTCATAGTGTTAACAAGCATCCTATAATATGATAGAAAATAGAAATTATTTCTACAAAAATTGGTTTAATTATAAAAATTCATTACATTGGGAATAATAAACCGCGACCTTAAAATACACTCTGTGTAGATCATCCATACTTAAAATAAAAAACTATTTTTAGAACACGAAGTGGAATGAAATAAGTTATATGAACTTAATTTAATCAATACATTTACAGATATTATATATTTGTTTAAAAAATAATAATAAATGGTAGTCTACCGGTCCACGGTGTAAGAGCAATCACAAATAAATGATTCCCTTAACCTTCATTTCATTTGATTCTAAAAGATATCAATTACAAATTGCATTGATAGTTAAACTACTTCTCATAGGCCTATAATATTTTAAGGTGTTTGGTTTGACAGTTAACTCTATCAACATGCAAAGTTTCATTAAAAGTCTAGAAGAATAAACCGGAGGATATCAAAGAAAAACATTATTTTCGAAATAAACTGGTACAGTTTTTGACTAAACTTAGATTATATTATATAGATTTATAAAAATATATAATTTATTAGATTAGATTTACACATAATTAAATAGATTAATCTCATTCCGGATATAATAAATCTACAAGATAGATTACTTGTTATACTGTATCAATAAACATTTATGAACGTGATAAATTTATTTAATAAATTACATATACTATGCATTTGATTAAAAGAAAGTTTGTTTTTTGGTTGAATATCGCACGAATTTTTATTTAGAAAATTCGATTGTTCAATCATTTCGAAATATGCATGCAACTTTCCTCGAGACAAAATGCTATTTAAACCTAGTTCAATTTATAGATGTTTATCAATGACTCATTTGTCAATAAATGAAAAGTATATCTTGTTCAAATTATTATTTTATTAAAAAATAAAATTATGATACATACTCAACATTTATACTATTCCTTTTGAGTAAAATATAATTGAATATTAATATTGTTGCTGGATAAAATATTGAAGTAATATATGCATAAATATCACAATTTTATTAACAATTATATAGTTTACCATCTTGCATTAGAAATTTCAATGAAAATGAAAGTATAATATAATTCAGAATTGAACTTTTTGGCGACGTTGCCATTTTTTACACATTTAATTATTTTTTATTAAAATATATATTTAGATTTTTCTTTGAAAGAACAAAAAGAATGTTGCCGGGGCATGCCCTCAAGGTATTTGCTCGGTGCCTTATCTCGTCGTCAATATTTACCTCGGCTTATTATGTATGAGCAAAATCTCCCAGTGCAAACAAATAAGACGAAACATGCATGTCGAGTGTCTTTTGGGCTTTATAAATTTATAGCGAATGGAAGTTCTCAAATCTTCTTCGCCCAAAGCCAAGGGAACTTGGCAGAGAAACTTTGCCCCATATTGATCTCAGTATACAACCACATGTGTATTTCTGCAGATATGCGAATAGTAATCAGATAAGGGATTTTGATACAAAAAATATTTTGAGCTAGGGGATTTATTGTATTATTTTTCTATAGCAACTTTGAATCTATACGTCGCAATAATATTCGAGATGTGATATATGTAAAGGCCTTGGTGTAATGTGTGAAGTGATAATTGTTGCTTTGAACTTGAATTTTATTAAAAACATATGTTCTACATAATATGTATTACCAGATATTGGATATTTATTGATTTAAAGAAAATACATAGTAATAATATTGCGGTGGAGACTTATACCTAAAGCTTGAACTCATTCTTGGTAATATGTTTCTTTTACAACAAATAAAGAAAAATTTTCTATTATAATTATGCTTACACACAAATAAGCACATATACGTATTTATGCATTTATAGTTACCATATTTTATTATCTATGTAGGATAGAGGTCCAATTTTAATTTACGTAATTATATTGGCAGAACCAAATGAACTATATCACAACACATAACTTGTTTCAAACAAATGTTCAGCACAATTCTCATCTAATTCTGAATTATAGAAATGTGTTTGTTACTATTTTCTAAAATTTGTCATATGTTTCTTTTTACACCATAGACAGGGTAAAATGGGACAGCCAGGGGACAAACGGTTCCATTGTCTTATTTTGATTTTAAATGGATTTAATAAATATAAATTTCATGGACATATTTTTTACTAATATAACACTGTATATAACCTTGATCTAGTCTTCAGTAAGAAATATTCATCAGCATTTGGAATAACTATAAGTTTCATTTATTCCTTGTGAAATAAATTTTTTTAACTGAATTTACATTTATATTAATTGTTTTTTATTGCATTCACCTTTGCCAGGGTAAATGTTTAGTTTGTCTATTTTACCCCATCTTCATGTAAGCTATCGGAAGCTTTATAAAAAAATATGTTGAATTTAACTCAAAATTAACGATACATTTTATAAACAAGCAAATAACGTAGAATTCAAAATGATATCTCATGAACTGAACAAGAGTGCTCACAATCAAAAATTTAACAACAAAAGAAAATACTTTGCGTGCAGATTTTTCTGTTTTTTCCTCTTTATTCCTTGATACAACTTTTTCCCTATACTTTTAAATATTTTACTTAAAAAGTTCCTAACTTTACTTATTTCTGATATATTGGCGATTAATCTTTTTACTCGCGGCCCTCGCTCAACTACTTCTATTTTGAAAAATAAAGTACCAAAAAGAAATCATGTATTTGTTTCGTTCAGGGCCTGTCGTTATGCAATTGCAAAAACAACCCCTCAGCGAATCTTTATCTAATTACGTTCTCTTCGAAATGTAAAATTTTAGGGTTGAAAAAATCTATATTATGGTTTAAATTTTTAATATGCTCAGTTAACATCGTCTTAAATTGCTTCGGAATTTTTTAGTTTATGTTGATGAAGGCGTTTGCTCAGGTTTTGGCTAGTTTCTCCAATATAAAAGAGTGCGCAATTAATCTGATATACCAAGTTCCTGAGGCGGCCAGAATTAAACTTAGATTTAATTTTTGTAAAAATTGAACTAAGGGTTGTATCACAATTACATACAAACAAAATGCCACACTATAGAAATAGTTTTTTCCACGAAAAATATAAATCTTTAAATAAAAACTATTTCAACAGTGTGGCATTTTGTTGGTATGTAATTGTGATACAACCCTCAGTAAAACTTAAAATTGTCAGTATTAAAGATGAGATTCGAAATATCTTAGTGCTAAGTTATAACAAGAAGAAACAATAAGTTTGAAACGAAACTGGAACAACTAATATTAAAGCAACTACAAATCTAATTTAATGTTAGAAATAAACATTTTCCACTTCACTTGCAACTTTTCCAATTATAACTTGAAGGTTAACAGAACTTGCTAATAGCACTTCTATATTAACGTTTATAAAATTGCAATATTGTGATTATATTAAGACACACATTTTCTTATCGCAAGAAAACAGCATTGAAGCATTCCAAATTTAAACGTTAAACAGTTGACAAATTGGTCAAACTGCGACTGACAAATATTCTCGTCATAAAGTGGTGAAAATTGTGTATTTAAGAGTATATTTGCAATGACTATAAATAATATATATATATATATATATATATATATATATATATATATATATATATATATATATATATATTCTGAAATATTAAATTTTTTAGAATATTATAAAGCAATGACTGTATAAAATAAGTAGTTGAAAGTGGCATTTTATATTAAGGCAAGTTGCATGAACTTTCGAAAATGTGAAAATGATGTACTTAATCAATAAGTATTAATATTCAGCAACTTGAATAACACTTTTCACCATTTATTCGGAAAATATTTTTTGGTTATTTTGATCAAGGACTATTCTTACTTTCTTACATTTCTATGTACAATATTTCATTGAATTTAATCAATTTTTAGTTTAATACATATGTATAGGGGAGAGCGGGGCTTAAAGTTCTGCGAGAATAAAGGTACACCTCCGATATCTCAAAAACAAGTGAAATTAAGAATTTTTTTAACAACAATATTTGAAATTAGAGGGAAGAAGACGTATAACCAGCCATCAACCTAATTCTAACTAAGTTGCCTTCAAGAGATAAATGTTAATAAGTGAAAGTCCAAAACAAAAGTATTATCTTTCGTTGTTAGTATTTTTGGTTGTGAGCACTTTTATTTAGTTTAAGAGACCTCAATATAATTTCTAGGTATACGTTATTTTTTATTTTATATGATGTATTGTTAATTTTAAGTTAAATTCAACAGTTTTTTTTTAATATAACCTTAAAAACTTACACGTGGGGTAAAAAAGAGCAATTGAACCTTTACCCTGAAAAGGCGTAAAAAAGAAAAAATAGATGAAAAAGTAAGTACAGTTAAAAAACTATTTTAGAAGAGTAAATTAAACTAATAGTTATACCAACACGGCTGATAATGTCAGACGAAATACTAGATCATGGTTATATACAGTGTTACCTCTGTAAAAAATGAACCTATGATATTTATATAATGCATTTGCTGCATAATGTAGCTATTATTTTGTAAAATTGCATTAAAATTAGAAATAAGACATTTGATCTGTTACACAATTCACAACAAAAATACACAATTCAAAATATGCGTAGTCATTATTTAAATTTTAATGTTTCGTTTTCGTAGAGAACCCCAACTATAGTAGCAAAATATTCCGCTGCCGAGTCTCGTAGGAGCAAAATCAAACAACACATATTCTCGAACAATCGCATTGAGGCAATACTATTGTATCCTTGAAACTTGTAAGGACTGACTGGCATTTGCAGACATTGTATTACTGTTGCGTTAAACTCTCATTCGTTAAATATTTCACATGCTCTGATTACAGCTTTTGATAAAATCAGAGCTTTCCGACCGAATCGATGTCTGGGAAGTTCGGCCGTCGTAATGAGAATCTAAATGAAAATCCTCAAACGTCTTATTAAATTAGATTGTATGAGTCTGGAGAATGTATGATGAATATCTCTAGCTGAAGCTAAATTGAATTATAACAAATATCAATAAATTACGAAAGCAGCTGGATTAATGAATACTCAGACGATGCTGAAAACGAAAAGTATATTGCTTCAATTGAGCATATTTTATTTACATATGGCACACCTACATATATTATATATGCGGTCAAATGTCTAGCAAATTGTATGTATAACGATAGTAAACTAACACTAAACTAGTGGTGTATAGCATCGTGTCTGGAGGCAAATTGCTGAAACTGTCCGTACCGTAACGAAATGTTCGAGGAATATTAAATGTTTTTAAATAGATTATTATAAATAAATATTGTAACATTGTCTAACATTTATAAGAATTATATAAACTGAATTTCAAAGTTGAAATCATTTGTTTGAAATATATTATATAAATAATACATTATAAATAAATATAAATATATATTAGAACTTTAGTCAGAATAAAATTTAAATCTGAATTATTTGAAAAAAAAAAAATGAAACAATTTTATTTTCAAAAGCAATTATTTTATTAAAACAAGCAGAAAGTTCATTGAATCATTGAAATCGGACGCTTAGTTCTCTCAAAAACTGACATTTTTTGTACATTTAGCTCTGTATCTCCGCAACGGCTGGATCTGCTTTTGTCAAAAACTAATCAGCACATCTCCCTACCAAAAGGAATCGGAAGTTTTTTGAACCATTCAAATCGATTGATTCCTGCGCCCGAAAACGTGGACAAAAAAGGCGTGCATACAAACACACACACACACATATACACACATCGTTTTTTTTCTGAGTTATGCCTAAATGTTCAGAAACAATCAAAACGTGAAGATAAGCTAAAATTTTTATTTTCTATTTTCGGCCCATTACTATAACTACCCTACGGAAAGTTAATAAAATTATAACAACATTCTACTTCTTTAACAACATGAGCATATAGGCTAGGGTGGGGCATAAAGGACAACTGGACCTTGAGCAAATATATTGTGAAAACCAACCGAACTGTCTGACTATGTTTAGTAAAACTTTCAGCTAATTCATTATTGTAAAATTGTGGTTACTTTGCTGTTATTCAAAAAGTTGTCACCTGAAATTTTTACCCCGTGGGTGAGGTAAAATGGCATAGCCAGGCGGCAAACAGTAGGTACAAACTCTTATTTTTCAATAAAGTTTTACGAAATAATAGCTAAACTATTCAAGCAATTTTATGGGTTCATTTTTTATACATAGATAACATTGTATATAATCTTCAGAAATATTTACCAGCAGAGGTGGAATAATTATCAATTTGATTTATCTATTATAAAATTGGGTTTTTGTGCTTAACTTACTTTTTAATTCACTATTTACAATTGTGTACACCTTTGCCAAAGTAAGGGTTCAGGTGATCTATATCAGCCCATCGGGGGGAGGGGTACATCTTGTGAAAAAAATGAATAACGCATTCTTTATATTAAAGTCTCGTAAACTAAACAATAGTGCTCATCAAAAAAAATACTAACATCGCAAGAAAATATTTTTGTTAAGGATTTGCAGACATTAACGTTTATATCCGGATGGCAACGCCGTAAGAATCAAGGTGATGGCTTATACATCTTTTTCCCTCTACTTTTAAATATTGTTGTTAAAAAAATCTCAACTTTACTTGTTTTTGAGATAGCGGATATGTACCTTGCTACTCGCGGACCTTTAAAGTTCTACCACATATAGCCACTATTTATTACGCGCTATTATGCTGTTTTCACAATATTCATAATAATTATTCAGAATTGCAAACTTTTAAGCATCTAAATTTATGATTGCAAATGACGGTGTACTTTGCAAAGAATAATTTATTAAACGTTTGCGAATAATCATGGCTCAGGTCTGTGAATAATCGCTCGAGTCGCAAATTTGAGAGTTGGTTCCGTTTCTATAGGAATTATTGCAGTAGTAGTTTAGGTAATGAATAGATGAATTGGCGCACTAATGCAGAATTTCAAATGGCTCAAATGAAAAGGCGTTTGCTGCGCTTTCTAAAGGCGTCTTTTACAATAGGACGTTCCGGGTTCATAACAATTGCGAAGCGTTTAACCGACAATCATGTTAAACCGTGTAATGCGCCGAGAAATCATACAATAGAGCAAAATGAGTATTCGGAATAGAAGATATTATGACTCGAATGTTTATGACCTCGGATTTAAAATGTATGGTGATAATTGAAAATTTATTATTATATTATATGACGTTTTCTGTACATAGGTGTTTGTCGTTTCTATAAATAAATAAATTGTTAATTTGTGGTGTATGGCATCGTGCCTTAAGCCAAATTGCTGAAAATTTCCGCACAAAAATATTTATTATTTAAATTTACTAACTTTAAAAAAGATTTTCGAGAATTATTAAATGTTTAAAGAGAATTGTCTTTTTATATAAATTTTATTTATATTTTAAAATATGTTGGAAATTTGAAACTTTTTTTCAAAGCACTCGCGCTGCCTTAGCTGCGTAGATAAAAAACATCAAATCGCGTAAGCGCCGCGTCGTAATCTAACGGATAAAAAAATTTGTGGAATCCATAGAAAAGTAAACAAAATTTATACTTGTTATTAAATATCTGATAATTTTATGAGCATGTGCCTAGTGATCATTTTTGACTGAGTTGGCATTTTTTTGCCTTTTTATACTCGATTTACGATACCGTTAGATATGCCCCACCAAAAATTTAATTAGTTTTTCATTTTGTCAATACAAGAAAAACGTTTTCTGAATTATTAAATTTCGATGCTCCGTTCTCTTAAAAACTGTATTATCATTTTTGGCACTTTATGCCCCGCTCAAAACGGCTGGACATGCCTTGTCCAAAAACTAATCAGGACCCTTATCAACAGGAATAAATTTTTTGAATCATTCAAACAGGTTGAACTCTGTTCCCAAAATTGTCGTCGAAAGTTTGTATCCGAACACGCACATACACACATATACATCAGTTTTTTTTAAGGTATGCCAAAATGTTCAGAAACTGCTGAAACGTAAAGATGCATAAAAAATTACATTTTGGATTATTTTGCAATTACTATTACTTATCCTGGGAAAGGTAATAATATGCATGAATTGCATTATTATAACTATATGTGAATTACTGAATTGCGCAAAAAAAAATTGTGTTTTTTTTCAGAATTCTGATAAATTTCGGAAATATGTAAACAAGATTAGATATTTTTTAAATTGAACGCTGAATCTGTTTTTTCTAAAAACTAATCATTTATTCACACCATCAACATGTTTTTTAAATAATTCTAATCGGATGCTTTGTTCTCTCAAAAACTGCTACTTTTTGTACTTTGGTTCCAAAATTTTCTCTTATCTCAAAACGGCTGGACGACGTGCCTTTTCCAAAATGTAATTTGTATGTTTTTACGTCTATAAAAATTGAATGCTTTTCAAAACAATAAGCCCACGAGCACGTGACGATAAATTTTATCAAAACATACACACATACATATATCATTTATTTTCTAAGACATGGAAAAAGGTCCAGAAACCTCTTAAACGTAAAAATACGCAAATATTTTCATTTTTCAGTTCTATAAACTATCTACTATAAGAAGTTAAATATTGTGTGTCAAATTTGTAGAAAGTTGCATTATAAAAATTTAGTTTTTTCTGTTTTTGGTTGTATTTTGCAATTATTACAGCATATTTTGATTTAAACATCATTTTAAATTCCAAAGCTACTAAAGAATAATATTATTTGGAATTTCATACGTTTTCATATATCTCAAACGATGTCTTTCTGCATTCACTTCAAGCTGTCTCTCATCTCGGATATGGAACTTTAAAACAAATATAATAGACAGGCAGACGATCAATGAATTTAAATAATAGTGCCAC
>NW_020536399.1:0-27754 GCF_003426905.1 Ctenocephalides felis | reverse complement strand
AAAAATAATGAACATAAATATAATATATATATATATATATATATATATAATAATAATATACTATATTATTAGAGTAATCGGGCGTAACATCAATAAAAAACATGAATTTCTTTCAAAAATTTATTTTACATCCATACATTTCGGCTATAATCCTAGCCTTAATTCAGTGGAAAAATTAGTTAATTTTTACTGTTAAATTAGAATATTAACTAATTTTTTGACTGAATGAGGGCTGGAATGAGCAACATATGGATGTGAAATAAGATGGATGCTAGCCAAAACAAATGGGTTTTAAATAAATCTCTAAAAACTCTCGTACTAGTTTTTATTGATCTAACCCCAAATTTTAAACTCAAAATAATGTATGTATATGATCTTACAATTGATTTCTCATCAACCGTTCGCTGGCATGTCTCAGCCAACTTTTAACTACTGCCCTGCAACCGCATGTTTTGTCTCTTTTGGAAGATTTTTGAGTACAGTATCTGTAATTAATAAAAGATTAAATACATCTTATTTATTTATTTATTTATTTATTTAAATACATCTTATTAACCAAAATGATAAAATATTTAATAAATACCTGTGATGATCTCGCAGAACACCATATCACAAAATTTGTATTTACCCCGTCCCCCGAAAAGTGTTAATAAACACCACATAAACATGCTGCTCCACCTTCTTTCTCCCTTGTAACATTTGTATTACTCGGAGCATTTTTTGCTAATACAATTGGCACCAGTGGTGGAGGTGGCAGAATTAGTCCCCCATCATCACTCTCATCATCCGATGAGAGTACAGTCTTTGATCTTTTTTTTCTTGCTTTGATTTCTTCTGACTCGGATCCCACATCCGAGTACACTCGGGCTTCTGCCAGCTTTTTCCTGGCTTTGCCATAATCATCTAAATATGTAATATATTTTTATTACAAGCAACTGTATTTATTGTATTCAACTGTAGAATTTTCATATATGATTAATTAATATGTATACATAAACTCACCACAAGAAGCCAATATTCTTTTAACAGTATATTTTGGTGAAGAGCTCTCTGGTACCTCCATCTTCTCAGCAGCCTTGTCGAAAGCTATATCTGACTTAAAATGGGGCCAGAAAGCTAGCTAATTTCTTTTCAAAATCAATCCAATTTCGGGGTAAAACACGAATACTATCACGAAATTCCGCAACATGATAGCATCTCATATTTCATGACCATTCATGCTTCCATTGTTACATTATACTTACATTCCATTTTTCCTGAATAAAACTTGGTTGTCGACACTTTGAAAGACGAAATAATATGAGTATAACCCAACAAAATATATTGGAATAAAGCACGTGGTGTTGTTTTGAAACACTAGCGCCGCTTTTCGGATAACATGAACACTAAGCAATACGATGAAAAGAAAGAAATATAATGTTGCGCACTTGTAGTATTTGAGAAAAAAATATCACTGAACCACTGAACACAGAGAAATTACAAAAACAATAACTAATCTAAAAATAACATATAAATTTAAATATCAAAAACAAGATAAAAAAAACAATACATGTTCAAGAACTCAATTAGGATAAATGAAGCAAAGGAATTGCAATTTTTGTATCATTTGTTTTGTCCGGTATGATGAATATTTTACTTCTTATATTTTTCACACCCAAACTTGTAAACTTGAAAGGTTATGCACCCTGTATATTCCGATTAATGATGAATGACAAGGACTTATATAAACATCTTCCATCATTTTAAATTGAGGGCCTATGATAACTGTTTCTCTCCATTCAATGAAGCAATATTGCAGACATAGATGATTGAGCCATCAATCAATGAACTATATCGATCGGCTTCTCTTCTTATATTAATCACAGCACTTCCACATTTAATTTTTTCAAATTGTGGATTTCCACAGTAGGTAAAAAGTGTACCATCAAAATGCTCTGTTGATAAACTTGGCTTGAACACAACATCATTATCACATTCGATATTATTCACTTGTTCCGAGTGGTATCCTTGAAATTCATGATATCTGCGAGCAATTTGTTGCAGAGGTCTTTCAGGTTTTCGCACATATTTTGTCAAAGTCTGCATGTAATTTTCAAACTTGAAAGCACTGAAATTATCCAATGAACCAAATCTTCGGACATCATCTAGTAAATGGATTAAACAATGCACATTGTGCGAAATAAGATGCTCTTCATAAAGAGCTTTAAAACCATTAACAAAATATACTAATAAAGATTTACTGTAATTTAATAGAGATTCATTGGATGAATCACGAGAACTTAAAATTCTTATGGCTACATGCAGACTAAGAAAATTATTATAAAAATCTGTAGGTTTAAGGACGTAGGATCTATAGATTTAAGGACAATTGGGCCTGTATATAGCAGAAACTGCCTGTATTCTGTAGCTTTCCACGAATTGAGGAATTTCAGAGATCTTGGACGTCTACAGAATTCAACAGGAATATTATTTCTCATTCCTCTTAATTGATGAGATATTTTTGTAACTTGTGCGGTACCTATTCTGCAGTTCAAATTACCACTGATCCACATCTCAAGCAACTTGCCCATAACACCTATGCAAACGAGATGCATATAGTCTAAAGGAACATTTGTAACGAAACCTATATGAGGAATTTCCATCAATCTTGAAGTGTTTATTTGAAAATCTTCATACCCTCCAGCACTAAAAAGTTCATCAGTCCTTTCAGGAGCATCAAGTTTTGGAAAACAAACTCTGTTTTGAATGTAATCACCATCAGTTGTGCATTTAGTACAGCTATTGTACCCAGTATGTCCTTTTATTTGAAAAATAAAAGACTTTGCAGGTGTATCACACACAAAGTATTTTATAAAGCATTTGAAATGCTTATCCTCATATGTAAGTCCTTCCCTACACAAAACCACTGCCTCTTCAATAAAATCATTTAAGTAGTTGTCAGCGTTTTTAGGTTTTTCCAAACCACAATATATACCAATAACAAATACATATTTAGAAGGTATTACAGAGCCTAATATTGGCCATAACGTTGTTCTACAAGACCTCGATAAAGGCAAACCATCAACCGACATCGCTAAATATATATTATTGTCTTCTGGAATTCTTTTATTCAGGCTGTCTTTAATTCCATTGGACAAACCAAAATGGATATATTCGCCAGGTGATACAATCCTACTTTTCGATAATCTTTCAGTTTTCAATAATGTCCTACTATCCTGAGGTAAATCAGAATAGCATTCATGCTTTCTCAATTGCTTTAAGAGAGCTGATAGAGCATTATGTTGAACATGGTACAACAAAGCCCATTTTTTGAGAAAATCTGAAATACTATCTGATGAATTTTTACCTTCCTGAAGATTCTTTTCTGGAGAGGCAGTCGATGGTGCCAAACTATTATCAAAATTATTTATAATTGATGGTTCTGAAATACTATTAAAAGTCATAGAAGAGCCACTTGATGGTACCATGTTACTATTGTTTATTATTGATGTTTCTGGGCACATATTAAACGTTACTGAACTTTTCGACGACGTGCAATACGCAGCGATAACATCGGTTACCTCTTTATTAACTCGCCTTCGAAATTGTCTCTTTGAAATAAGTCCAACACTTTTAACTTTTCTTGGTGCCATATTTTAAGGAAAAGATATTTTTAAGTTCTTTACTTCAGTCAATATAATAATATTTAATTAATATTTATATATAATATTTAAATATTATACTATAATATAACTATAAATATAAGTTAATATTTAATTAAATATTATAAGAAATCAAACGTCAACTACTTCACAAAAACATTACTACAACAGAAAATGAAATGTATTTAATATGGCGTCGGTAAATGATTAATACGCTTTGTCAGAAAGGGATAGTAACGCGCTAAAGGGAAAGAGAAATTTTGTTTGGGCACTGTCCTCGTGTGCGGACATGACGGATCGTCCCTGGACCGTACGATTTCGCGGATTTGAGACATCCCAATGCGGACAGTCCTTGTACGGTCCGTGGAATATGCGCGATATTGCAACCGCGTAGCGGACAAGCCGGATAGTCCCCGGACTATCTTGTGCTGTATGGGACTTTGTACCTCTCGATATACATTGCACAAATATTACACTTAGTTAACATTTGTTACATAACTTTGCAACTCACAAGTTTCATTGCCGCAACATGTTGTTTACTAGGTACCCTGTAAACAATTTTATATTGCCGTTAGTTTGCGGGTATATAAAAATGTTACCTAGTTATATAACGTCAACCTCACCGTCCCTTAGAAATTTTATTACCTGGAGATACCCCCTAAACAGTTTTACATTGCCGTTAGATTGCAGTTATATAACATCTGTTACATGTTTCATTGCGGCAACCTTATCAAATGCATTGCCTGAAGGTGACTATTTCCGCATCATGTGCGTTACAAGGTGCGTTACATTGTGAAGTTGCGGTAACTTACGGCAACATACATATGCAATATAGATTAATACTATTAATACTCTCACTACTCTTTTATAATAAACAAAACGATACAAATATTTTATAACAATTTAGTAACAAATATTCTATATAAAACGAAACAGCAACAAATATTTTATAATAAACGAAACAGTAACAAATATTTTATAATAAACAGTAACAAATGCTTCCTTCTTACGAAACAAATACTATACTGAAGTATATAGTACAAAATATTTCATAATAAACAAAACTGTAATAATTGTAATAATAAACAAAACTGTAATACTAAACATGTTAATAACATATTTTTTTAATATATTTTATTATTATAAACATTAAAAACATTTAAAAAAAACTAAACTAAAAAGAAATATTTACACTAAAACAGTATATTTTTTATTTTTGTAATTTCTTCATGGCGCGCTCATGCCTCTGTTTGGCAAACCTCAACCAATTGCTCAAGCAGTGGTCCAGATCAGAGACTGTAGCTCCATACTTTTGAATAAATATTTCTGTAAATTTTTAAACCGACAAAATATATCATACAAATAATAATAATATTTATAATATAATAAACAAATAATAATAATATATTTATACATATAAATTATATATCTATATATATATATATATATAAAATGGTAAATATGAAGAACAAAACACTCTGATTTTTACACACACTTTAATAATTATAGACGTTTAGAGAGCATGGTATGCCTCATCTTCAGTGTAATTTCTAAACAGTAAAAAATTATATTTTAATACATTTTATTTAAATTATATTTAAATAAAACAACAACAACTATCCCTTACAATGCTTGACACAGTACTAAACATGTGAATATTTAAGCAGATCAAGCATTGTAAGAGATAGTTGGTCTTTTTGTTTTAATTAAATATAATTTAAATAAGATATTAAATAATTTGGTATATAATATTTAGTGTTCTAAAATTACACTAAAGATGAAGCATACCATGGTCTCGAAACGTCTGTAATTATTAAAGTGTGTATTAAAATGTGTGTTGTATTGTTCATATTTCGTATCACTACTGCATATATTACCTTTGAGGATATTAATAATTGTTAGCCTAGGCAAATTATTTTTTCTTCCTAGCCATGAATATTTTATGGCCATTCATCAGTAATCATTTTACTCATAACATTTGTGGCATGATCAGTCATGTCACGTCCACCCTGCCTGAGAACAAAATCAGTCTGTAATTTAAAAAAATCGTTTATAAATAAATTAATTTTTTCTCTTTAAATAATTTCATATATTTTGTACCAGATCAGATTTCATTTTCTCCCCATTGTCTTCGCCCATCTTTCTTTCCACCATTTCAATGTCATTCATTGTCTTCAATGGAAAGATTTTTTTTTTTTTTTTTTTTTCTTTATTTCATTAATAATAACAATCAGAGTCAAAATGACTCTATGAGTTACAGAGCTGATATACAAAAATAATATATAATAAATTAAAATAAAAAGTAAACAAAAAAATAATAATAATTACAACTCATAACATAATTAAAACTAAAGGTAAAATTATAATATAAACTAAATAATTCGTGAAACTGTTCCAATGAGCAGCTCAATATGTTATGTTAAGTCCAATGGAATTTTTCGCTTCAACCTTCTACTAGACGGAGTCATAAGTAGAGGTGCTATAAGTTGATTTGGATGGTTTTCAAGCTTGGAGTGATGGAATAAACTTCTGCTGCTAATTACATCCTTAATAAAAGGAACATTGAGGTCGTCGTGGATGATTTTATTGCTTACATACCAAGGTGCTTTGGTGATCTGCCTTAAGATTTTGGATTGCATCCGTTGCATTAAAACAATATTGGACATGCTGGCGCAACCCCAAAGCTCTATACCATATGTCCAGATGGGCTTTATTACAGATTTATAAATCAATAGCTTGTTGTCAAGCGATAGGATTGATTTGCGCTTCATTAGCCAATTCAGGTCTGCAATCTTCTGTTTGATTTGTTTAATTTTTGCCATAATGTGGGTTTTCCATGTTAGTTTTCGATCTAAGTATATTCCCAGATATTTTACATTTTCAGCTGGTGGAATTTTCTGGCAATTAAAGTAAACTTCAGGACAGGTTACTTTGTTTAAAGAAAATGTAATATGGCAAGATTTGCTCTCATTAATAACAATGCGCCATTTTTTCGTCCATCGCTCGACAGCATATAAATGTACCTGGAGCTTGATAGATGCAACCATTGGGTTGATATCTGAGGAAAGTATTGCAATGTCATCAGCAAATGTAGCAATTGATGTAGTTGGCAATGAAGGAAAATCGCTAGTAAATAGTAAATAAAGGAACGGACCCAGCACACTTCCTTGTGGAACGCCGGCACTTATCGGAAAAGAATTAGAAGTTTCACAGTTAACCCTGACTTTGAATGTTCTGTCTGTTAGGTATGACTTAAGAATTTCATAGTAGGATGACGGAAGGTTATATTTTATTTTTAAAAGTAATCCCTCATGCCACACTTTGTCAAATGCCTGCCTTACATCCAGAAACACGGCTGAACAGTATTCCTTGGCTTCGAAAGAGTTATTAATAATATTAACAAGTCTGTGACACTGTTGTGTTGTCGAATGTTGCTTGCGGAAGCCAAATTGATGGTCTGGAATATTATTTGATTCTGATAATATATCTTGAAGTAAAAGTTTTTCGAAAATTTTTGAGGTAATAGGTAGTAGGCTTATGGGCCTATAAGATGAGACCAAATATGGATCCTTTCCAGTCTTTGGAATCATTTTAACTATAGAGGTTTTAAAGGATTTAGGCCAAAATTCCAGTCTTAATATAGCATTATATATATATGTTAAACAAATAATACCTTTTTTAGGCAATTCTTTCAACATTCTCGACGAAATTAAGTCGATTCCTGGAGATTTTTTGTTTTTGAGTTTAGAAATTTCACCGACAACCCTTCTCAGAGAGAAGAATTTTTTATTATTTCTAACAGGAATCGTTCGATAAACCATGTCACAATCAGGAATTTGATTATCAGAAGGTAAATTAGGCTGAAACACAGAGGATAAATACTTGGCAAAAACTTCAGTTTTATCCTTATCACTTCGTGACCAAGTCGAGTCGTTGTCGGCATCCCAACGAATTGGCGGGTTTCGCACACATGGTTTGAGTCGGTTTTTCACTGGTTTCCAAATCGAATTATCGAAGCGGTTAAGGCTCGCTACATAGTTAGTGAAATTAATATTGCTCATTTCTTTCAATCTATTCTTCAGCTTATTACTGATGTTGTTAAAGTAGGTTTTATCTGAAGGTAAATGGCTGTTATGCCATTTTCTTCTTGCTCTCCGTTTTTCAGCGATAAGCTTTTTGATTTCTAAGGAAGTAGATTGTCGATTGGATTGCACAGGTTTAGGCGTAGAGGATGAAGCAGCTTCAGTCAAAATGTTGTTGAAGTTTTCGATAGCTGTATTAACGTCAGTTTGCGTTTTCAATCTCATTTGCAAATTGATTTTGTCCTCAACTTTTTTGCGATACATATCCCAATTAGTTTTCGCAGTGTGAAGGCATGGTGCTCGAGAAATATTTATTATAGATGAGCAGATGCTGGCAATTACAGGAGTATGGTCGGATGAAAGGTCAAAATTAGTTTCAATTTCAGTGTAATTTGTATTGATGCCATGAGAAATAAAGAAATCCAGTAGATCTGGTTTCTTTTTGGGATCTGAGGGCCAGTAAGTTGGAGTACCCGTCGACAGCGTTACATAGTTATATTGGGAAATTACACTGTATAATTGTCTGCCCTTGGGATTAGTCAATCTTGAGCCCCAGAGAGGGTGCTTGCTATTGAAATCACCTCCCACTATGAACCTGGGTCCTAAAGAAGAGAAGAAATCATAGAATTGAAAGCTGGTAATCGCATGGCGTGGAGGGCAATATACCGCAGATAGTATGATGTTACATGTAGCGAGTTTGACTTGGATTGATGTAGCTTGTAAGAAATCCTTGCTATATTTGGGAACCTCGTGGTGTGTTAAGTTGTATTTAATAAGTATAGCTGAACCTCCATGAGCAGAGCCATCTGGATGCGGAGTGTGGTAGATGTTGTAGTAGGGTATGTACATATTGGAGTAATTAGTAAAGTGGGTTTCACTTACTAACAACACGTCAATTTTGTTTTCTTCCAGAAAAATAATTAGTTCGTTCCTATGTTGTAGTAGGCCATTTGCATTCCAAGCACATATTCTAATGAATCTAGCCATTGATACTAGTTTCTTTTGTTGATTAGTGTTGATAGCATGTTAATTATCATACTATTCTGTTGCATTAGTTGGTTGAACATTGCTTTAAATTCCACTAAAAATTGAGAGATAGCTGAATTTTGATTTTCTGAATTATTAACTGGGTTATGTGATTTTATAGCTTGCGCATACGATAAGTGCTCGGTGTTGGTGAGTCTGCCAAAGCGAGACCTGTCTGCGTAGCTTTGCGAAGCGGTAGGCTTGTTTTGATTGACAGAAAATTTACTGTTAATTCTATTTTTAGAATTAACTATCTGTTGATAAATGACACAACCTTTGTAATTAGCTGGATGGGATTGAAAACAGTTTGCACAGACTGCTGGAGATTCGCGCGACTTGGAACAAATTGAAGTGGGATGATCATCACCGCATTTTACACAAATAAACGGTCTATTACAGTAGGATTTTGTATGGCCGAATAATTGGCAGCGACTACATTGGGAAATTCCTGAATTATTAATCGGTGGATGAAAATGAATTATTTGATTCAATATCTTGTTTATTTTGAAAATTTCAGTATTATTTTTATCGGGTTCCAGGTCAACGTAAAACATATCATTTAGTGATATTTCTAACTCTATGACCCTTGGATTCAATTTCCTGCTTTAATTCGTTGATATCGGTTTTGTAGTGGATGTACTTTAGTACAACACGATATGCTCTTTCCGATTTGATTTGGTATGTATGAAATACGATATCTCGAGTTCGAAGAAATTTAACAAAATTACGGTAGTCTTCAACAGATTGAACGTTAAATTTGGTAACTTTATCTGGTAAAGTTTTAATCGTAAAATTATTATTTGTTAACACAGATTTCAGATCGTCTAACATTCCTTTGAAATCGTCAACTCCGTAAATAAAAACGGGAGGCGGCAATGCTTTTTTAACTGAAGCAGAGGTTTCAGTAACAGGTACTGGTTCTTTATTAGTAAGGACACTAAATCGATTACCTAATGCTATCGAATTATCAGTTTGAATATTCAAACGTCTTCTTTTAACGCCGGCAATCGGGACAATTTGCCATTTGTTTTTATTAGAATTGTTAGTATCTGCTTCAACTTCCATAACGCTAGTTGACGGTATGGGAGCATTAGTTGTTATGTTTGTTGACGGTATGGGAGCATTAGATATTATGTTTGTTGACGGTATCGGAGCATTAGTTATTATGACTGTTGATGAACAAGTTGAATTAGCAGACTGATTACGTAGATGTTCTGTAATAAATTCTGAACTGGTATGTGAATCGTCGGCAATTACATTTGCCGACTCCACAATTAAGTTATTCATTGCGAACCCCAAAGGGGTCCACAATTAAATTGTTATACAATGTGACACTCTTTGTATTAGACACTATTTAGTATTTGTTCAATAAATATTACAATCACTTTATTATAAAAGTCCGTATGAACAATGTGTTTACATTAGTTTTAATACACTGAAATGTACCCTTGCGGGTACATTCGATTATTTTGATTTATAACACTTGGGTATTATGATTCAACTGATAACAATACCTTTTACAATAACGCACGGATTATACCTGGACCTGATAAGGTACGAAGTGCACTGCACGGTAGCTCGAAGCGACAATGGAAAGATAGTATCAAAAATATTTTTTTTCCTTTTGAGGTAATGTACGCTTTGACAGATTGTTTTGGTCGCTGACCTTTCCCTCCAAGAGTATCATACGCTTTAGTATCAAGTCAAGAGTTGCTAAAATCAAATAAAAATTGTATTATGTATATTATATTAAACAATATGATAATATATACCTTGCATTGCAACCATCCTAGGGCAACTGTGTGGGCAGCTTTCTGAAATAAAATTTTTGTAATTAGAAAGTCCATATTTAATTTACTAACATGAGCACAAACTTCAGTTATCAATTACCTTTAGCAGCAACAATATTTAATTTACTAACATGAGCGCAAACTAATTAAAGTTAAAATAATTTTGTTTACTATCTATAAAGTTGAACAATAAATAAATTCAGTCAAATACTGCTCTAAATTTCCTAAAGCGGACAAATTACAGAATATTTGAGCAAAAATTTATTTTCTATATAAAAGTCGAAAACCGGTTTTTTAATAAAATTAAAATTCGAAAACCGGTTTTCTGAAATATCGGTTTTTGTATAAACCCTAGTACAAGCGGTACTATTGGAGACGAGGCCAGTTTAAGTTCAGTTTTTCAATTCAATATCTGACTTCGTAATGCAAATATATCTTGAAAAACTTTTTTGCAATTGTTTTGTTGAAAATGAATTATTAGGGTATTATGGAATAAAATAAAATTAGAAAATGTACGAAAAGCGTAACCTGAAAAATGACAACTATCAAATTACAAATTATATTTAATTTGAATAATATTGTATCTTGTGTTTTCCTCTGGTAGAGTTTTGCATGGCAATCCATCACATAAAAGCATAACTCGTGTTCCAGAAAATCGAGAAAATGGTTTGCGGTTGTTTTTTTTTTTTTAATTTATATATATATATACTTAAATGTGCTACTATTTGAGTTTTCACTTACGGATACTCTCGGGTATTAAATAGTTTAGTTGTATGTGCTACTATTTGAACATACATAATTTTATTTGTTTATGAGTTTCTTGTTGAACAAAAATTAATCTTAAAGATCTGCGCATCATTTCAAGTACAAAAAACTATTCAAATTAAGTATTGTATTGTTGATGTAAAGTGTCGGTAGTTTTCTTAAATTATGTTTTTTTTTATATTAAATATGTGTCGTCTTTGAATATGTAAAATTTGTTCAATTGTATAGGATTTGAATAAAAAATTTAATTGCTGAATGCTAACAAAACAAATTGGGAAATATTAAATAATAGGAGAAAAATAAGATTATGGTGATATTAGTGTTATAAATGAAATATGATAATGATGAAAAATTATTACGTTGATGAAACAAAATATAATGTGCTATTGACTTAAAGTAAAAACGGTGTTATTAATTATATTACAGCAGTTATAAAAATTTATAGATATAATTATCTTAATTTATCAAGAATAGATTGCGAAGGAGGGTTAATACTAATAATGACTGATAATATCATGATATCAAATTGCGATTTTATTGGGTCCAGATAAAGAACCAATAAGTATTATTAGAAGTGAAACAATTTAAATGTTCAATCATATTATTTCAATGCGAAAGAAAGTCTTTCGAAAGATATAAAGCAAATGATGCATAGATTTGCATCTACATGAAATAACATGAGCCTAAAACGTGTCTTAAAAGGAGTCAAACTCGGCCGAGACAAATATGTACATAATATGAGGATTCGTGGATAATACACGATATTTTCTGTACAATTTTCAACAATAATGAAATGGGATCAGAACATCAATGACTTGGGATTTTTAAAATTTTGGACTATTCGTTTAGAAGACAGATTCAGATGCGATAATGCCCAGAGAAAATGGATTTTTAATGACCATTGTGATACTACTGCCAATACTAATAATTTTTACAATCTAGTCAAAGACATTCAAATTTATCTTACTGATTGTGAAAATAGTTTTCGAACAAATAGAAAGAGCATGGGCATTAAAGACTACTGATTTTCATACATTAACACGACACTAACACGTGTTAAAAAAAAAGTGGTTTAGTCGACGGAATTTTAACAAATCCAATGGATTTTGAGGTATTTTAAACCGGTGACAATCACAATCAAAGTCAATCGAAGATATTTTAATACTTGCAGAAATAACTCAGTCGTGAATATTGATTTGCTAAGTTATGATGACAAAATCTTGGAACCTTCCACCTGACTTACCTGATTTCTGGGACAAGTTATTTCCAATCTTCGACAAATTATTTATTGGTTTGACATATATCACTAAATTTGCGAAGTCATATGATGGAAATAGAGACATGATATGCAGCATGGATATTATAAGAATAAAAAGTGAAGCTGAATAAAATCGATCTAGTACTCATTCAGCAAAAAAAATGAGTTTACCTATACCAGACCAGTGGTTTTTCAAAATTAAAATTTCAAAGAAAGATCTCGGATTACTGCTATAGCAGAAACTGACACTATAACATATATTATTATCTACTTTATTAAATATTTAAACTCACACATAAAATGCTATTATCTTGCCTTATGGTTGAATAAAGGCACACTTCCTCAATTTCAAATTCATCAAAACCTTCAAACGTGTCCATTAATAATTATTTCTTGAATACAAGAACACCTGAACTCAGGGACAAGTTATTTCCAATCTTCGACAAATTATTTTTTGGTTTAACATATGTCACTAAATTTGTGAAGTCATGTGATGGAAATCGAAACATGAGATGCAGCATGGATATTATAAAAATAAAAAGTGAAGCTGAATAAAATCGATCTCGTACTCATTTCACGATATTTAAAACTGATATTAACAATTTGTATTCACAATTGCAAATGTTGAGAAAATTTTGGAGGATAATTAATTACTATTTACTCATGCAATAAAATACATTTAACTAATTTTTAATATTCAACAGACAACACATCATGAAATGCGTAAAATGTAATAGTATTGTCTTTGTTTTTGACCAATATTTCTAATTGGAAAACAACAGACACTCAAAAACATATCAACAATACATACAAATTAATAAATCAAAGTGGTAATTTGAATGTAAAATTATATAAATCAATTTAATAATATAATTACAATAATTATATATAATTATATAAGAGCACATATTATATCTTTGGTATATATGGGTACAACAAACAAAGACAGAATAGTCTTATAATTATATATTCACATGTTTCTACTTACCTCCATATTTTTCATATATACATATTTTGCGTGGCATAAGATTTATTTTTGAGCATACAAGATGCTGCACATTTTGTAGTAGGTGAAGTTCCTATTTTTGTATTATTATATGTATTAGAAACAAAAATACTTTATCGATATTTTCTGGTTTTTTATACATCCCATTTTTTTGTAATATTTTAATATTAGATTTATTTTCTTTTTATGTTGTTGTTTGTGCCATGCAAACTCTAGTGGAATATTTTATTTTTATTATCTGAACCATTTATAAATACCACTCTGCCAGCAAGTGCACTACTTTTATTTTAATTTCATCTTTCACATGCTCTTATTTTATAATTTTTTTTAAGTTACATATATCAAGTTATGTTTATCGAACAAAAAAATATTAGGGTTTCAATAAAAAAAAAATTTCCACGAAACTGCTGATCGGTATATATTTTAAAATCATAGCTAGTTATATTTATGTTAAACTCTATTTGAAGAGAGCGTACCGAATCAATATAAGTTTTCTTTAAGCAGGTTTTTAAATCTTCAAATAGAGTTTAACAAATGCAAACAGGGACAAAACGAGACTGTAAAAAACTTTGCTTTTAGACTACAAATGAATGTTTTGTATTGTGCGACTTGCATAGCCCTACCTTCTAGTTTAACTTTAAATTTTAATAGTGCTTTATGCTCAGTTGGATCTATACTTTTAAAAACATAAGTACAAGTATAAGAACATTGGTATAATTGGTAAAGTATATATTTTTAACATTACAAATGGGTAAACACACAAATAAACATAACCATTTGGAGTTTAAGATAGTAATGCCACATTTTTTTAAAGCAGTTTTTAGCATGTGTTCAAATTTTATGGGAAATGTAAAAAGCGAAGGGATCTTGTCATTTTTTAAGAAATTTTGACACATTATTTAGTAACCACGTGTTTGTTTCGTTCAGGGCCGTATTGTCGAATTGTTTGTTTATGACCCTGTCGTTATGCAATTGCAAAAACAACCCCTCAGCGAAGCGTTCTTTTCAAAATGTAAAAATTTTGGGTTGAAAAAATCTATATTATGGTTTAAATTGTTAATATGCTCGGTTAACATCGTCTTGAATTGTTTGGAATTTTTTGAGTTCATTATATGACTCCAAGTCTAAACGGTTTATATGGTCGGCGAGGTCGTTTTGTTTGTTGATAAGGTAGTTGCGTCTGTTATTTATGACTGAGTTAATTATGGTTGTAGGGTAAGAGTTATTTTTTAGTGTGTTTATTACCAGGTCAATGTTGGTGCCGCAGAAATTTTTATTAATAGTAGTATGGTGTGGTGTGTTAAATTTATTATTGTTGCTATTTTTATTTTAAGAGGGTGGTATGAGTAGTAATTTATATATCGCCCGAAGCTAATTGGTTTCTGGCACTAGTTAGTAATTAGTGGCCATTTGTACGTATTAGTATGATGTCTAGAAGGCTAATTGAATTCATTGTCTCTAATTCATTGTAAACTGTTGTTTTTTAATAAAATTGTTAAAATTATCAGTAACGCTGCTAATGTTTTCTTCCGTAATACAAGTAATAATATCGTGTACGTAGCGGAAATAAAAGATTTGTTTATTATAATTTTTAAATATTTTGTTTTCTATTAGTTGCAAAGAAATTTCTACTAATGAGGTAGATGCGGGCGATTCCATTGAGGTGCCAAAAAATGGTAATAAAAGGATTCGTTAAACTCAAAATAGGTGTTAGAGACAATGAATTTGATCACCTCTCTAAACCAATGTAGGGATAATGTGGTGTGAAGACTGATTTCACTCCATCTGATAGTAATGGCATTTAGTATTCAGTGTAGTGGAACATTTGTAAATAAGGATATAACATCTAGGCTTATTAGTTCATAATTCTAAGGGATGGAAATGTTATTGAGATGTTTGACAAGCTCGAACGAATTTTTTATATAACGAGTTTGTTCGTAACTAATTTGTCTGCAAGTTTATGACAGGAGCGGTCAATGTGTTCAGTTGGGTCGTTATTTATGGTCCTATAAGTACTGGTGTCCGAAAGTGATTCTGTAATTTTGTCAAATAGTCATCTTCGTCAAGTTTAACTGTGACGTTTCCTTTATCTGCTCTGGACACAATAATGTCCGGGTGATTTTTTAAAACTAATTTACAACTTTTGAAATTGATATACGAAATATTTTTGTTGCAAAAAAGAGTTATAGTATGTGCTTTTAATTTAGGGTCTTCAATTCGTTGTAAACCACCATATATCTACATATATATAACGCCTAAAAGTAAGACCAAAACCCATCTTTATGCTGTTATGTTTTTTTATTGCTATATAGTATGGTGAAATGATAAACGCAAAATGGATTATATTTCTACATTGTCCGCAATAATAATATTATCCCTATATCGCTCCTTCGCAAATCTTGAAAAATCTAGCAAAGACGCTTTCTTAAACTTCATTATTTATTTCAGTGTATGCCGTTCGGGCTGCAACTAAAAGAAATAAGTTATGAGTCACAGTTAATACATATATTTTAATTTACTGCAAGAATACCTTCTATAATTTTAATTATAAGTAAGTCTTTTAATGGAAAGTTATCCCTTCGGTCACACCATGTGCATTATGCAGCCAACTCCTTTGTAAAGAAACTATAAATCACTTACTTTCTATCCGTGACAATCTTTCCATTGAGACTCTCACTCAGGCAGAGGTTCCTCTGTCTGAGTGCCTTGACCAACAGTACTTTGTGCTATAGTTAGGGCCCTATTAAAGAAATATTGCAAACTTACTTCGGCTAGGTCTCCAATAGTACCTCTTGCAATACTAGTTGATGGATCCGTATTGTCCTGAATCGCGTTACCTGGAAAACTTATGATAAGCATCATATCAACTTTTTGCTTTAAAATTTGTTTTATAGATAATAGTTTAAAAAAGCATTAATTAGGGACTCAATGCTTCTAGTTTTTCGTATTTTAATAGCATGAGCCTTGTGACTTGCAGAAATTCTGCAAGTCCTGACATCATGCTAAATATGAGATTCATTCTGCGACAAAGTGCTAACAGAAAGATCTAATATTTTTTAGCTGACAAAACAATACAATATCATAAAATTTCTTATGGACACAGTTCAAAATTTTATCCAAACCCAGAGAAAACAAATGTTGCTTCTCCATGAAATAAAAGATCAACTGGAATACCTGCACAGGCATCAGTTTTCTTTTTTTTTTTCATGAAGGAGCCGATTATACTCATCTTTGTTTGAATCCGCAGTTCCTCTACACAGTACTTTCTGTAAGGGCACTTAGGCAATTAATCAGGATATTTCACAAATTTCCCAACACAGCATGTAGGCAAAGATACGGTAGAAAAATCCTTCACCAACTTTCCCTCGGAGTACTTTTATTTAGCCAGTGTGCCAACGGATGGCTGGCCCCACCTTGTGCGAAACTAGTTTTTGTAGTGCTTCTTGTTGTTAAAAATACAATAAGTGCACAATATATGTGCTTGCGTTGCTTTCCAAGTTGAGCACAGCATGTGTAGAAAGCGTCAACTACAGTACGATTTTCATCGAGCTACAAGAAATAAATAATGTGCTAAAATCCATTTCATATTTTTCTAATTTTTATTTATATCCTTTTACCTGCAATTTCACTTATATACGGCGACGGTGTCGAGACAAACATTTGAGGTATAACGTAACATGTAATTACATTTTCTACACCCCGCTTCTCCAAACTTTTTCAAATGGTCCGCGGAAATCGTATTGGCACCGAAGGTGATATTTGTTTTCACAGGTTCTAAGCAGTTCTTAAAATTATTTTCATATTGACTGTAAATATAATACGTATTAATAATTAAACAAAAATTAAAATTTTGAATTTCATTGTTCTTACCTCTGTTATTGTAAATAAATAGAAGATCAATTAGCTTAATATAATCTAAATGAGTAGCATATTTTATATTTCCTGCAATATGAATTTATATTTAAAATTTATACATTATGGTAATATCATAGCCTGTAAAATACTTCGCTTCTTCCCTCCGTTCCAGTCTCCAGACTGTGCTATACAACGTTTATGCGATTGATGATATCAAGCTGTGTCACTTTAGTAAAATTAATCTAATAGCCTCTGCAATTGATTTTTAATAAACTTGAATATACACAGAAATTGATTTAAATATACCTCAACATATAGCAGCACATGATATTAAATAATAAACTCTTAACACATACATGCACTATTACATTATTAAACATTAAATATGTTGTGTGGCGAATGAATAAAGCTATAATATTTCTCATACTACTGACATCATACTACATCTACAACAATATCACATAACACTAACGCCGAGAATTCTAACTTGTTTTCCGTCCTCTGGCTGAATATTGCCTATTGCTAACTTCTTGAAAAACTTTTTTGATTACAGCTGTTACAGTTGCATTAAAGTAGTTTTTGGCCACCATAACAAAAGAACTCCTATTATGAACAAGTTATATATATATTTATATTAAACTCCGTTTTGATGTGTCAGCTCTAAGAACTCCTCAAAATCAACTACTATTCGTCATTTGCCACCGGCAACAATCTAAGCAGGTTGTCTTCCCTCGAAATGCTTTTCGTTATTTCCTCTTCGCTTTTTATTATTCTCCTTTTTAACATCCTCTTGAGAATCTGCATTTGTTAAACTCTTATTATCTCCATAACATATTTTTAAATTATGTTAGTAGCAACTTATCAATTATATACTGCATTTGCAATTCAATCATTGCCATGCTCCTTTTAGTTTCCCCCTGCTCTCTCTGGATTTGATTCTTGGGAATCTGCATTTGTTCAATTTTATCATTATCTTCATAATATATATTTCCATTTCATTGGTAGCAAAGCAACTTACCTATTATCTGCTGAAATCGCATATTTACATTCTCTGTGCTCCTTGTTGCGTCATCTTTTCTTTTCATCTGTTCTTGGGAATCTGTATTCGTTAAACTTCTTTATTATCTTCATAACATATATTTACATTACATTACATTAGTATCAACTTACAAATTATCGGCTGAACACCCGACCATAGTTGTCCGACACTACTACTGCTCTAGCTGCTTCATAAATCCCACATGTAGATGATTCTTAACGTATTACATATGTTAATTCTTAAATTTATTATTAAGAGTTTTTATTACAATACTTACGAGTATTAATATCAATCTTTTGGCAGCGGGTCTAGGTGTGTACTGTATTGATGGTGAAGCTTGAATACCTAAAATGTATTTTTAGATAAATGAGTGTCCATTAAAAACTGAATTTATTTAATATTTTTACTTACTAGGCTGTTCATAAATCATTGGTGTGTTATTGGCAACACGCGGTACCTCAGGTGGTGGTGGTGGTAAAATATTTCGCTCTAATATCTCATATCCCTCTCCACTGCTGCTGTGGTGAATTCTTTTACGCTCACGTCTCTGGATATTCTGCAACTCTATCTCCGATGTGATATCGGAGTGGTTTTGGGCATCCTTTAGCTTCTCCATTGCCAACTGAAATACATCTGCAAACACGATTTATTACAATATTCTTGATACGTTTATTATCAATTATTCCTCTTTACTTACCGGTCGATGCGAAAATTCGCTTAACTTCCCACGCTACCCATGTAACGGGCGGAGTAAAAGGTTCCCTCATTTCCCTCGCCGATCGATAGTAGAACCCATCGTCCTTGTAGATTGGGTATAAACAGGTGCCTTCAGTACTGTTATATCATTTGCTCGCAATAACGTTGACTCCATCCTCGAACTCAACAACCATGTAGGGTTTCTGACTCATCTAAACAAAAGCAATCATGATAATCTCTAAAATTATGAAATTTAATTCTATATTACAATTAATGGCACTTTAAATAGTTACTTACATTTCACTACCATCGAAATATAACTATATGAAATATCTTACCTTGATATATTTAGAAATAGGCATAAATATTCAAACTTTATCCTGAAATTCTGAAATCTCTTGAACGAGATCGGCAAACTCTTGAAATGCATCAGCAAACTATTAAACTGAATCTGGAAGAAATCGGTTAACTTCTGAAAGAAATCGGTTAACTCCTGAAAGAGATCTGTCAACTCCTGGAAGAAATCTGTTAAATGTATTAAAATATAAAGCAAATGTATTAAATAATGAAAGAAATGTATTCAATTCTCCAACGAAGCTTCAAGTATTGAAACACTTAGTTCCTGGCAAATCTGGTCAATTCTGATATAATCAATATAAATTAATTTCAACAGAATAATGAATGATAAAACTTCTTTCAATGGCGGCAGAGAATTCAAGAATAGTCTTTCTATTTAGAAATTAAAATTGCCCCTGCATGGCGTCATCATGAAGTTAGATGCGCGCTACCAACATAACAATATGGACAGACTAAACAACATAACAATCATGGAATAATGCCTTCTATGTGACGCACGAAAATTAAAAAAATAAATATAAAATATAACAAATAATACATTCTTCTATAAACTAAAAAAATATCAATAACAAACAAATTACTATCATTCCATTCGAAATGCTGCATATAAGAGGAAATACTACATATTTTTTCTTAACTTTTGTTGTTGGCCATGATTTCAAATCCGATATTCCACTCAGCATATATATCTCCTATTAAAGATGATTTGCATGGGTGATCATACAAATCATCTTTCATTTTGAACTCTTTTCCAATAACTACCAGTTCCTGTTTAATTGAATAAAATGCAATATTAATATTATAATTTGGTCATTACCCAAAGCACAAAATGCATCTGATTTTAACCTGGTTACTGTCTTTACATTTTTCTGTATAAAGTGCTCTTTTACCTCAAAATAACTCTTGTAAATTTGCTGCACTGGTTTATCTGACTTTCGTATAAATTTTTTCAACACCTGCATGTAGTTTTCAAATCAAGTGTAATTTTCTCCAACATTGTCGACAAGTGATTCAATTTTCGCGCTTATCTTTGCTTGATAAAATGAACTTTACGATAAATATTTTAATACAATAAAAACGTTGACATTGAAAATTTAGTGGCAAATTATTCAGAATAACTTGAAACGTTGAGAACACACAAAATTAGCAAATAGGATTTGCTGATGAAATCATATTCTTTTTCAGAAAGTTAGAATGAAATCTTATTTATTAAAAATTATATGGAGCAAGAAGTACATTTTTGAGCTATTTTCAATAAGCTCACAATCGCATAGCAAAAATAGCACTCGTATGTGCTGATGTTATTTTCGATATTATTAAGAAAATAATGATAAACAAAATACTTACTCGCTAAAGATTCCAGCTTATCCTCAATGGCTGAGGTGGTCGGTGGAGTACTATCATGAAGATCTCGAGCAGTTGCAATGGCTGGCTCATTATTTTCTATTGAACGTACCAAAGTTTCATCCTGCGGTAAGTTCTCATCTACAGCTTTTATCAATATTTTTAATAATTTATTGCTTTAATGCTTACTTATTATTTTAATACTTACTCGCTACCGATTGCTCCTCATCCTCAATAGTAGAGATAGTGGGATGACTACCATTGTGAAAACCTTTGAGCAATTGTAATATCAGGCTCACGGTTTTCAATTATTTGTACCAAACCCTGTACTTCTTCTGGCAAATTTGTATCAAAATATTTGTTTATTATTTTTTAATAATTTGTTTACTTGATCATCTTGTATTCTAGCTTCTTTAATCCAATCATACAGTTCGTTCAAACAACAATATTATCAGTCGAAGAGACTACTTCGTTGAGTGAGCTATTCACTGAAATAAAGAAGCGGACAGAATCTACTTTCTAGTCTACCACTTTTCTCGAGAGGCAACTCAGCGGTCAGCCACTCTTCTGATTATGTTTATACTATTTCATTATATATGTATATCATATCTAATAGTGTTGGCATATACTCAGTGCTGGGCTCGGGCCTAAGGCGGCACAATTTAGGGAGCGGCAAATTTTTCAGTATGTCAAAATTTTAAACTCGATAAAGTGTCACGACAATTCATTTTAAGAATAGATCCTAAACTTTTTTTGTAAATTTAGAGATCATTTTCTATGAAATAGAACGTATAGATGTACATCGAATAGATTTTAAAACATTTTGAGAAAAGCCGTTTTTGGGGAAACGTTGGCGAGAGGTCAAAAATTGACTCATACACATACTTTTTCCAAATTTAATTCCATTCGATTCAGAATGATTAGATAATTATCCATTAAACATGAATAGCCAGCAAGTGGTTTTCAATGAATAATTGGAAATTTTTGTTAAAATTATTCAATTTCAATATCATTCCGGCCCAAAGCCATCGGTTCAGAATTTTTGGCTAAAGCGTGGACAACAAATTTTGCACGCTTCTGCTAATTTTAATCAAATGGCTTTGCTTGTCGGCCTGCAAAATTTATAAACGCTAGTCCTAGTCCTACATCAAATAGATTTTAAACTTTTTGAGAGAAGTCGTTTTTGGGAAAGCGTTGGCGAGAGGTCACAAATTGACTCATACGCATAATTTTTCCAAATTTAATCCCATTCGATTCAGAAAGATTAGATAATTATCTATTAAACGAGTGGTTTTCACTGAATATTTAACAAATGTAGATTTGCAACGAGCAACTCTATTGAAGAACGAGGGCATTATATTGGATGGTAGGCAACAAAATCTTCTCTAAGAAGGCAGTATAAGTGCAAATAATGAATAAAATAAATATTTTTTTAACATTAAAACCATTTTTAGAAGAAACATTTCATTTTAATTATAATAAGCAAGCATAAGAATGTGTAATATGTATCTGAAATAAATTATATTTATTTTTACTTTAAAACATTTTTTTATTTGGAAGAAACATTTTATTTTAATTATAATAATAAGTAATATATAATATATAATAATATAATAAGAATAATATTTCAGCATTTGATATGAGACTTATAAATGTCCTTTTGTAACAGCAGAAAGCTGAAAGGGAACCATTCCTTCATTATTAAAATAATAGAAAAATTAATCACGAATTTTTAGAGCATCATCACTACTCCGATTTGATGATTATGAAGGGTTTGTAGAAACCTTCATTTCAGTAATATTTGTTTGAAAATTAGACTTGTGTAAATCGCTAGGTACATACCAGTAGCATGCACTTTTTTAGATAATATGTAATTATGAAGCAATATGCATGCATATGTTATTGTTTCCGCTCTTTTCACATCCAGTGGTATCGTAGTCAATAGAATACGCCAACTGTTCGCCAAGATCTCAAAGGCATTCTCCACAACCTTCCGAGCCCTGCTCAACTTCTAGTTGAAAATCTTCTTTTCATAGGTCAGACCCCTATATGGATATGGTTTTAAAAGGTTCTCCTTCAGACAGAATGCATCATCACCAACTATTACAAGGTAATTTATAATTTGCATATAAATATTACTTACAACAATAAGTCTATAATATTTCAGCAATATTTAAATATCAAATAAATAAAGTAGACTTACCCAAGTTCATTAAACAGCATACTTAATACACAACGACTCCACTCACGCTTTCTTGATCGGCTTTGTTTATGGAATGTTATCAACGTTGTTAAATAAGCGTGCACTATAGTACGTTTACAGTTAAGAATTTGTACAGATGCACATGCACTGTTCATTTTTATCACTTTTGAGGCTAGAAAAATATCATGATTTACAGCGCCGTCATCGGCAAAAAAATCAAGCGGGAAATCCAGCGTCCGAAAACAAGCGTCGTGTGATTCGTGTTTCAATTTAAGAGCAAAACATTGAGCATTTCAGTTTTTACAGGTAAAGTTTTAAAGTCACACAAAAAACATTATAATAAAACAGTTCCAGTTTTTGTATCTGGTTTTGAAGAAACTCTCCATCCTTATAGTGATACAATAGCATCCTAAAATTATAGTTTATAATTATAGAATATAATGTTTGGCATCGAGTATAATATGAATGCCCATTGCTTAACTCTATATTCCAATTGGCGTTTTTGAGGTAAGGTACATTAACTGTACCATCCTCATTCACAATGGGCTTATTTTTGCACAATATTGGACATATATAAATAATTTTATTAACATATATGATTATCACTTTCATCATCCACAGTGGATTTAGTCAGCGTTTTAATGGGAATATTCTCCTTTGATTGTTCTTTATTTTCAATTTTCTTCCTTCTTTTAGTTTGCAAAGTCTGACGAAGTGTTGGTTTTGATGGCTCACTTACTTAACTTTGAGATGTAGCTGATTTTTAGGATGTATTTGTTGTTCTTTATTTTCAATTTGTCTCCTTTTGCTGGCTCTGCCTTTTTTGGTAAATAAAAATCCAAAAGTAAAAACATTTTTGAAGATTATATTTTAACGACATTTTTACGACTTCGACTCGACCAATTTTCGGATAATATAATAATGTTAGGTTATGGGTTATAATCGTATGAGTGAGTAGTCTAATACTAACCAAGATAAAATTCTGACGTTTGAGTCTATTGGAGGTTAGTTTTTATATGTAAAACGCTCGCTCAAACAGCTAAAACATAGCCTTTTAGCAGTTCGTGACTACGAACTCATACGATTATAGACCCGTAACCTAATTAGCGTCAAAGCGCGGATCAAAGATGTAAATGAGCAAGCAATCATTAAAATTTATGTACTAATTAAAATTTCATCTAACTATTAGTATAGGAAATACATCGTTTATTACAAGTTGTAGATTTGTTGAAATATATGTATAAGTAACTAAAATATATTTTGGTCGACTTTATTTATTATATTTTACAGTTAATTATATATCTTGTGTATGTATATACATATACTTACTACTTATATGACGTACGATATATTTATAATTAAAAATAAATGAAATGTTTCCAAAAAATAAATGGTAATGTGTTATTTGCAATTACGCGAATTATTGTTTAAAATCTTATTAATATGCAGACTGAACTTTTGTTCAAAGTTCTTTTTTTAGCATAATAACGGTAACATAATATCATCGATGACAAATCTGTACCGCCACCAAAAAAAGAAGAAAAAGCCAGAAGATGACATGGACCAAATGTTAAAAAAACTCAATGGGTGCAGTTTTTAATAGAATGTAATAACCCTAGTGAACAAAATCTTTTTATCCAATATATAGACGAAAGTCTAGAGTGGTTCGATGACGACACCAGGAAAATAGTAGAAAAAAATTAATGAATGTAATGTGTGAGGCCAGAAAAAATAGAAAAAAAAAAGAAAAAAATTAATGTTTACTCGGTACTGATGAGTTAATAGACAACTTAAGCAAATTTATAAGTTTTCCGGGCCGTAGCTCAAATTTATATAAATCTTGGTATATTTATGTTAATAAAATAGATTTATAGTTGAATTTGATTCTATTAATGTGCATTTTGTAATTATAGTTACATTACAATTATACACTTATAAAATACAATTCATAATCCATATATATATATATCCACTATCGATAGTTGTTTATTTTATTCTTTTCTTCAAGACAGGCAAGTTGGCAAGCTTATCATTGCACAATTTCTTATCTTCTTAGCCTTAAGTTGTTTGGAAAGTAAACATTTACGAATTTTTGCACTTTCATCCATTTGACCAAAAAGTCCTTTATGGACTTCATGCACTAGAAATCTGCTGACTGGTCTTTTCTTCCTCGGTTTTTGATAATTAAGTGCCAAAATTTTCTCAAGACTTTTGGATTATTAATATCAATTACCCAATAACGAGATGGTTTAAGCGTGATATTTTTCTTCAATAAGTATATTTTTACAGCAAGGACAAAAAATTTGAAGGTCCACATTTTTCACAACGGTTCAGTACTTTGTGTGAAGCAAAGTTTGTTGTGTGGAACGCTCACGCCAAAAAGTGACGTTCGTTCTGTTGGTAAATATTTTGCTATGTCACTGCGCCTTCAGTTGAAAAATAATTTGCAAAATCTACTCTCACTTCTTTAGCTATGGCAGAAGCTGGCTTTCCTTCCAATTGGTTCAAAGTTATTTAATACTGTTTCATGATTTGTTCGCCATTCACCCCCAACAATGTGGCCCATAATATCAGTGTCTATAGATCTAACCGGTGTGTACAATAAGTTCGAGGTTTTACTTGCCCTCAAAAAATGTGTAACGAACTGTTGCTAATACAATGCTCTGAGCTTAATCGATTGCAACGGCTAGCAGCCAATTGCTCTTTGACTGATATGCAGTATCGAAATGACGTCTTTTTTCCAAGCTTTTGAAATCTTCTGCTGACATTCTCATGAAGTTTTTCTCATGCAGTAGGCTTTGTAAAATCTTTGCTCAGGAACCAATATGCGATCAAAATCATTTCCGACTTTGATCTGCGGTCACACATTGTAAGCCAGGAAATAAACACTCTAGATCGAAAATCTAACGCTTGAACAAAACCGATTACTTTTCTTCTACGCTGAAATATAAATGCACATGATGAATAAATGTTATTAAAATATTCGTCTATAATAATAACATTCACATTCACTTTCATTGACTATGCACTCAGTGTGCGCCGCGAACGAGAGACAATATTTGCGAGCGTCGCAAACAGCATTCGCCACACAGATTCGGGCAATTACACGTTCTAAGTTATGCGAGAATTGGCTCCCGAATTTAAATTTGAAAAGTTGACCGCACTTCACTTATTGTTAGTAAAATGGTGGTTATGAAATGTTGCTTGTCGATTTGTCGTACAGATGTTTGGCAAATATAACCATTTGATTTTGACAAAATCTTTGTGACATTAATTCATAGACTAAATGTTTCGAAAAAACCAAAATACGTACACTTCAACTACGTTGTTAAATTATATTATTTTTAAATGTTTTTTTAAATTCATAAGAATTTCTTACTTTTTTATGCAACTTGCATTGATTGTTTTAGAATTAAGTTCCTGTAGGGGACATTCATTGTTAGATCATCATTGCAAAGATTGAGGTAGTCTTGTACCATACTTACAGTAGATAATAAAATAGTTTTTCTTTCTATTCAAATAATTAATGGAAATATATTTGAAAAAAAAATTATATTTTTTTTATCAAAATCAAAATGAGATTTATTTTAAGTGCTCAATTCAATTCACAGTATGCGCCGTTGCCGCGAGTAGCGCTAGTGTCTATCAACCGTCGCCGTAAATCTTTGTCTGTGTAGACGCGCATTCTGTTTAGGTTTCCCGCCTTTTCGATATGACACGATGCAAAGGAGAAACACTCTGTCACTTCAGTTCGTTGCTCGTGGTTCTTTCGATGCTAGTGAAGTGATACAAAAAGTTTTTAATTGTAATTTTATCTGTCGACTGCTACTTTTGGTACGTTTTATATGATATCATACCATTATAAATCAATTTAATAGTATTAACAGTGTTCAATAAATTGTGTTGATCTGTTATTTTCTGTCAACAGCAATTGAGATCGTATACTTTATGATTACGATCCATGAATTATACATTTATTAATGCGTTTATGTGAAATTTCAAAGATATTTGTTTTCAGATATTTGCCAAGATGATAAAAATATACGCACCGAATTGTTAATGGAGTTTGGTTTCGAAGAGAACATGATGTTTTTTGAGTTGCATAGAAAGCTCCTCAGGTTTGAGTAATATTATATTACCGCATGACAATGAAAACTAAAAATATTTTAATCAGACATAAGGTAAGTGTTTATTATTATTTATTTTAATCATGTTGAATATCAAAATAATGATTCTTCTCAAGTCTATATGGCTCTTTGAAAATTTATCTGAATTAACATAGAACAATAATTATGGGGTCAATCATTGGTAAACTCATATCGGAGCATATTTTTTATAATCTGAAATATCTAAAAAAATATCCTATTTCCAGTCCATGTGGTCATTATAAAATTTATCCAGATTATACTTGATTTGACATGAATAATAATTACGATGAGCAATATTGACACATGGAATATTATTTTTTAAAACATATACTAATATATGTCCAATTAATTTATTATCACACATTACCTCAAGAATAAGTATTTGGATTTTTATTAGTTCCAACTTGCCTTCTTATGTTGCCAAAAATCTTCCAAGGTGTTCTGATTAACATTTTGCATACACAATTAATTAAATTATTAATTGAATAGGAATTTTTTCACAATTTAGGTTCCAATTTTTAATTGTAGATTTTTTTTTTTTTTT
>NW_020536398.1:0-42150 GCF_003426905.1 Ctenocephalides felis | reverse complement strand
TTTGATGAGAAAATGCATAACACGAGGATTAGTGTATAATGCACGATATTTCATATACAATTTTTGATTTCGATAGTGTCAGTAATTATGATTTATTTACATAACAATTTTCTTGGTCTATTTGTTGAAGAATCACACATGACAATGAAAAAGGAAATTTGATTTATAATGATCATTGTGATGGCAATGATTAGATGGCTTTATTGTGCCAAACTATTTGAAAAATCCAAATAGAACTTAGTTCCAACACAGTCAAGGACATTTATGTCTTTATGATTGTGAACTATTCAAAGTAGTTTTCGACCAAATAGAAGAAAGGGCTCTGAATTACATTATTAACCAAATATCAAATTTGAAACGGATGCAAAGTATGAATACTTCATACTTCGTACTTCGTACTTCAACATTTTTTTATTTAATTTTGGATCTATTTGGCTACTAGATTATTTTTCTTCGAAGATCGATACCGAATGTTAAATAAAATGATATCTATAATTCAGTCCACGAAGGAATTTTGACACATTTAATAATTTTGAGATATTTAGAAAAGGTGCCATCACAATAAATAGTATTAGCTTGTAGATTCTTCATCGCCATGCATAATTAATCAGAAACATAGTTTTAATTTGTACGGATTTCTTAATCATGGATCAAATGGTATAACTGACCTTAGTTTAGTCGAAGAAGGAAGTGACATCACAATAAATAATATTCGCTCAAAGGTTCAAATCAAGAGGATTGTTTTAATTTGTACGCAAATCGTAACCGTGTATAAAATGCTATAATCTATTGGCAAACGAAGATATTTCAATACTTATATAAATTATTCAAGGTCGTGAAGATTGATTTGTCCAATTCAATTGTGATTGTAAAATCTTGGCACCTTCGACTGACTTAACTGATCTCTGGTACAAGTTCTTCCCAATCTTTACCAATCACTTATGTATATGTATCTATTAAGTTTGTTAAATTGATATAAAAAGGAAATTGAAACATGTTATTCAACCTGGATATTATATAAAGAAAAAGTAATATGGAGTAAAATCGATTCGCACTCGAAATCGATATTAAAAATTTGTATTGATACTTGCAAATATTAAGAAATTCTTGAAGAGAATAATCAGTTTTTATGCAATAGGCTATATTTAACCAATTTTAAATATTCAACGATCAACACATGTAACTTCTAGGATAAGCTTGTAAGATATAATAAAATTTTCTTTGTTTTTCACTAAACTTACAATTGGAAAACTACAAACGCTTGAATACATTTCTACAATACATTCAATGTGATAACTTTAAAATGAATGTAAAATTATATGAATCATTAATAATATAATTATAGTTACTAATAGCACATACTATCGCTATAATAAAAGTAAAACATGTTTCTTATAATTTTACTTTCATTTTTTATTTTGCCACTATATTAAAGCTATACATAAGATTTATTTTTGAACATACAAGAGACTGCGCATTTTGTAATCGATTTTATTTCTGTACTAGAAACGAAAATACTCTATTTATATTTTTTAGTTCCATATACGTTTCAATGTTTGTAATGCTCAAATTTTCGATCCATATTTTATCTAAGTATGCTTTTTCATGTCGTTGCTTGTACCATGTAAACCCAAGTTGAATATTTTACTTTTTATATATACGATTTTTAAATTTCGGAAAAAGAATGTCTTCCACATGTGCACCACTTTTTTTTAATTATATGCTAATTCTTGGGTAAAAAATTTTCTTTCATTTCACTATTGAATTCTTGGATAAAAAATCGGAGTCTGAATCTAGAAAAATGGAAGGCGACAGAGTTTAGATTTTTCATGCTATATGCAGTCCTAAAAACTTATCTGCCCAGAAAGCTATATAAAAATTTTCTTAACTTTCATGCTGCTATGAGAATTGTATGTTCAGAAACTCCAATAAAAAATTATGGGATCAGGCATTGGTAATGATCGAAAAATTTTGTTCGCGATTGGTAAAACTATAAGGAGAATGCATGCTTGTATGTAATACTCATGGTATTTTTCTCATGATAAATTATGCGGTAAGGGAAGAAATCAGTGTTGACCAGTGCAGCTGTTTTCCATTTGAAAGATATTTGGGACAGTTACTAAAATTGATACGAGGACCAGCAAAGCCTTTGCAACAAGTATCATGCAGACTACTCGAACAATTTCATGATAAGTCAAATGTAGATCCAAATGATATTGAAATACATAAAAAAAAATCCAAGATTGGTTTTGTTAAAATAAATGGATATAAAATGTATTCAATTAATAAAGATTGCCATATATGGCTCCCTAATAAAAAGATAATGTGTGTGGATGAAATAATTGAACAGGAATCGCATTTACTTTTTCGAGGGTTTCTCTTTCCCTTTTGACCCACACTTGAAAACAAAGTTGTAAGGTCTTTGCTCATACATTTTTTTATCATTGATGTAATCAATTGCTTCTTGTTTGTTCCGCCGGTCAGAGTTAGCTGAATCGACTGTAAATAAGAACTTATTAAATAAATTGCATATTAACTATAGAAAATATTTGTATTTACCAAATCACTGAAGATATCCATATTTTTCAGCTTTTCTTCTAAATTGTCTAATTCTTCATTCGTCTTAATAGGTAATATAAAGTTAGTTTTTTTTTCACGGATTGAATCTGTGAAGCTGATGCCTTGTTTCTCTTGACGAAAGTCATCAGCTCATTCAAAATCACTTTGAAAGATCTCTGGCCACTTCTTCATCTTGGTTTGTTTGTATCTCCATTGAATATATATTAAAATAGATTTAATAAAATTAAAATTAATTTAAATTTAATTTTAATTAAATTAAAATAGATTAAAATAGGTTTAATTCGGTGTAATAAAAATATTAAATAACATACCTTTCTGCGCTGGTTTTTCCTTTTCTGGGATAGAGCTCAGAGTGTTATCGTCTGAGCTCTCAATACACGATTGATTTTGAGTTCTTTTTACATACTTCTTCACGTTTTTATAATCGGTGGTGCTTCTCATAAACTTAGCCTCCAATTCAGAGTAATCTCTAAACGAAGGAGGCTCGCACGCCTTCAGCATTTTATTTAGTTTATAGCCTGCTACAATTTCTGACTATAAACACATAGTCCTCTCCTCATTATACAGGCCATGATGAGGGCACATGTCCGCATGAACCCTCATTTTAAAAATCACTATATTCCATGAACACTATCAAATATAATGGTACCGATTTTGAAATTTATTTAAAAAAAAACTATAACTGATTATTTGAAATATTTAAATAAAAATAAAATTATTTAAATTAAATAATTGAAATTATTCAAATTAAATAATTGAAATTCATTTTTAAGAGAACTTACCTCCATATTCACTTATTTAAAATTTAACTACGTAAACTTACTAACTACTTAAACTTACTACAAATACCTTCAACTGTTGCGACGATCAAAACTGGAAAGAAATACGAAATGCAATTGCGATCCTTGCAACTACAGAAAATTAAATTTTGGCGCGATTATTTATTAGTGTGGGCACTGATTTACATTTCAAATCTTCAAAACCAGATGCGTAAAAAATGTTCCGCAATATGCATTTATTAGAATATATAGAATGATATATTCATAAATAATAATATCAATAATAACTATGATATAAATAATATTGATAATAACATAAATAGGAGTGTTTTTAGTAAATGTAAGTACATCGAACCAAATTCTTGAAACATATGCATTCGAAAGTAGTAAAGTAACGCATACTAGTGCACTCGAATATATGTTTCCATATTATTCTTGAATGTTTCAGCGACGTACAATTTATCATTTCTTGAAACACTCAGATAATATTTAACAGACATATTGTTTTCGAAATTAATATTGGTGTTTCGAAAAGCCATTTCTATATTGTTATCATGCCAGCCTTCGTATATAGGCGCTTCGACTGATGTTACCGGTATACATATATTTTTTTCGGTTTCTCTGGTGAAACGCATTCTTTTCAACATTTAAAATACTGCTCTGTCCAGCCGCCTGCAGCATTTGCGTTCTACAAACATGATCTTTAATTTATTGTGACAACTTTCTATAAACATAGTTCAAAAATCACCCTCACATAGTATTGCACGAATTATTAATTTGGTGGAACTTTTATAAATATTATTTACTGTATGAAAATTAAAAAACACCACTTTTTTGCTAATTATTTTGTTATTTTTCTACAGTTTATTACATCTCATCTTATTTTTTTGTTTATAAATTAGTGGTGTGCAGTGGAGATATTATTTGCTGTATGAAAATTAAAAAACTCCACTTTTTTGCTAATTATTTTATAATATATTAAAAAAAATGTTATTAGTACCATTAACTTATTTTTAGAAAAGGTTCAGGTCTTTTTACATATTGTCTTTCTCTTTTTAGATGACCTTTATCCAACTTTAATTAGGGATATGCGTTATTTTCGATATGTAGTTCACATAGAACACAAAAATATTTAAAATTTGGATCTCCTAAATATGCTGGTGATAAGGAACGTAAAGCTAAACTGGGATCACACTCAAAGTGAAGCCATCTTAAACACATTCCACATTGTTGCCAAGAACTGCTGGATGGTATTAAGTCCCCATTGCATTTTTTTTTTTTTAATTAAAATGGCCTCGTTCTATACGAACATTTTAGCCAATATCAAAATTGTATTACAAAATACAATAATATAAATTACAAAATATTACTTCTGTATGAATATTCAAAAGACAAGAAAAAATTAATAATAATAACGTATCATCCTTAGCTTGATTTCCATAAGTCACTACAATTTTATGTTACAATCATTCATGAAATCCAGCAACACTCTATATATTCCTATATTACTCTCACTAATAATGTGTCTTGCATTTACTGGAAATTGTACTTTTAGCTGTTGTAGTCTTTTATACAATTTCTTCCGTTCACTTTTATATAATTTGCAATTCCATTGTCCATGTTTATTAGTTTTTAATTTACATATGCTATCTAAAGGGAGTCTTCTTATCTTCTACCTCCCGTTAGAATTATTCTCACATCCTTTGTTATGTACTTGACTTACATTACTTATGCCTTTATCTGTTTTGTTAGCCTGGTTTAAATATTTACCAATGGTATATATAATTTCCTCTAATTCTTTACAATCTTTGTTTCTCTCAGATTCTAATTTTTCCCTTAACTTCATTACCAGTTCTATGAAGTGATTTAGTTGTCTTTTATTTTCTTCAATCTTATTCGTTTTATTACTGTCCATGCCATCTTTTTTCTCTTCATTATCGCTATCGTTATCTTCCTGGTTATTTGGAGTTTTCCATTCAGTATCGTCTTTGTTTATTTCCCTCCTTCTATCGTAGTATTCTTTTACATTTCTTCTTCTGTGTCTTTTTTCAATTTTTAATATCGTTTGCTTATCACGTGGTATTTCGTTTTTCTCACTCCTGTCGTGTATTATGGGTTTTTGTGTTGTGTTATGTTAATTATTTTTGTATCTATTTCGCTCCTGTGCGCTGGGTGGGTCTTCCGTTATTTTGTTGACATTGCTATGATTTGTACTGCTTATGTTATTGTTGTTTCTATATGCCAATTTAGGTACCGTTGTTGTTGGTCTTATGATTTCTGGCTGTTGATATATTTCTGTATATTTTTTTATCGGTACGTCAGGCAGATCGGGAAAATTGATTTTATTTTTAATTTCTACTTCTGGTCTTATGACATCAGCATATGTTTTATTGTTTACTATCGCCCTGGCTTCCCTAAAACTTATATTATAGTCGGTCATTATATTTTTTTATTATTTTATATTTATTAGTATTTACCAGATTTTTGGTCTTTTGCCTGATGCTCTTCCTTGCATAGTGCGCATGTCGGAGAATTTTCTTTGTTTTCACAGTCCTTATACTTGTGTTCGCCTGAACAATGACTACACCTTGTTTTACCCTTACACTGATAGGTCACGTGGCCGTAATTTTGGCAATTAAAACATTGTGTAATTTTATTGTATTGTTCGACCCTGAATTTGATTGCGTATATCGACACACGATCAGGTAATTGTTGTCCCCTGAAGGTTATTACACAAGTTTTTGTAGGCACTAATTTATTATTTTCTTTTTTATTTATTCTTTTTAAATCTAAAATTTCAACATCTGATTTTATATCTTCTCTATCTCTTGATCTGTCATATCAGCGTCTATGTCGTGTATGACACACTTCCTAATTAGTGAGAACGTGGGTATATATGCTCGCAATTTGTTTTTAACGAACACCTCGTCCTTAATAATATTATTTGCTATATTATAGTTATTAAATATAATTTTGATTCTGTTTTTTCCTATGGATCTTATTTCAATTATATCATGTTTGTATTGTGGAAAATTTTTAAACATAAACTTGCCTATTGCCATTTGGTGTACCACTCCATTGTTTATATTTTCGGATTCCACGTAGATAATGAATGGTCCTATATCACTGTTTGAGTAGGTCAAATTTTTATATTTATTATTATATGAATTTTTATTTATATCATTATTTTGGCTAATTTCTTTTATGGGTTCATTAATTTCTAAATTATCCTGATCTTCTAATTCTAAATCCATATTTTTGTTGCTATCTGTTTCTGTACTAATATTTTCTTCTTCCATACTTTCATCCCAATTTGTTTCCGACTCTTCCGAGATATCTTCACTAGTCTTGATAGAAGTTTTAACATTTTCTAGTTTTTTAGAAGTATTTTTTAGTCTTTCTGTCACTTTTTTAATTTTATCAGTTTTAACACTTTTAATTGATTTATTTAATAAATTAATACTAACACTTTTTTCCGCCTAAATCACTTAATTTTTTAGAATATTCACTTTTCTTGTTAATTAAACTATTATAGCATTGTTGTGTTGAATTTAAATCTTCATTATAATATGTTTTTATTGCATCAGCAATGCTTGTTCCTAAAATACTGATTCTATTAACATTGTACTGAGGCGGTGATGACTCACCGTTCTCACGGGTATAGCCCGCGCGCTGTAATCGAGCCAGATGTAAATATTACGTTGAATATTTGATACGCAATTACCGTACGACGCAATAATTGTGGTAGACGCAAGTATTATAAAATATATATTTATATTAAACTAAAATAAATATGAAATATAAAAATGAAAAAAAATACGAAATACAAAATTAGTAACTCTAAAATACAAAATTAGTTACTCTTAAATACAAAATCAGTAACTCTAAAATACAAAATTAGTAACTCTTAAATACAAAATCTTTAACTCTAAAATACAAAATCAATATCTCTAAAATACAAAATCAATATCTCTAAAATACAAAATTAGTAGTCGGTAACGGTATGATATATTTCAAAGCATTCTGGTACATGTAGGGGAACTTCACACTTCTTGCATTCCCACGTTGTTTCTTTGCGTTTTTTATTTTTGTTACAAACTGCACAACGTCTTGACGGTCTTAATTTTGATGGTGTTGGATCAATATGCTTTGGAAAATGGCCCCATTCTTTCGCTAAAAGTCTATCTGGCGCATCAACAAAAGCTAATACGCCTCGTACTCTGTAAGCCGGTTTTGGCATATTTTTTAATAAAAATTCAGCTACGTTGATCTTATAGTCGACATAACATAGTTTCTTTCCGTGATTCAGTTTTTTCCATACGATATAAGAATTAAAAAGGCCAATATCAAACAGATAAAAAAAAAATTTTATATCCTTTCATGTATTTCCTCATTATTGGAAAACATGCTAATATTTGATCTTGGAGATCAATTCCATTCATTCCCTTATTGTACTCTGTAACACAATTTGGCTTTAAAGTGCGTTTAGATCCTTGCGAAATCATTTCGACTGTTTCATGTTTTGTCGACAACATATAAACATCTCGTTTGTCTTTCCATTTTAGAGCGAGTATTCGGTTGCAGCTTCCAGTGTCAAAAAAATTAACCTCATTTAGACCTATATGTACTTGTTACGTTACTACTTAGGACCTATAAGCCCCTAAGCAAGTACATATTAGAACATTTCATACATTTTAGAACCTTCATAACTCATTTTATCACCTTAGGTACAAAATTTCAACACATTTCGTAGTATCACAAATCACAATACATAACCTCAAATATGATGACAGTATAGCATGGATGCGTGAATATGTAATAATACTTTCACAGCATAATTGATAATGAAGCTGAAATTTTGCATATTAATAATAATGAAATATAATAAAATAAAACATTTTGAAATTTAATTAGTATTTACATTTAAATTACTTTTTAGCACATTCATAATCGATTATTTTGAATATTTATTTTTTACTCTAATTCATATTCATTTATTGGTAAACCTACATAAATGTTTCTGCCAATTTTTATATATATACAAACATACAGCATTGAACTTATAGGAATTGCTATGAAGCTTTTTTTTCTTGTACATGTTTTTATGAATGAATAATTATAATTGTGATATTTATGACCTCTGCCATGAAAACTGTCTTCGATATTAGACTCTTCAACAATAGCGAAGTGTTTAAAATTTATTTCTATAAAATAATGTACAAATCCAATATTATACTTGTCATTGAATTTGTAATAAATTGCACTGGAATATGTTTTCATGTCACTCTTGTATGTTTCAGCAACATACAATTTGTTGTTCTTCAAAACTCTGAGATAATATTGAAGAGGCTTATCGCTTTCAAAATTAATATCAGAGCTTCGAAGAGCCATTTCTATATTGTTTGGCAACTCTTTAAATGTTTTGTATGCTCCAACGCTATATGTATGATCAAATATTTTTTCTATTATCTTCACCTGTTTCTTTTTTCTTAAGCAAAACTGTTTAACCTCCATATTATTTATACGTTCAATTATTTTCTCCTTTTTTATATAAAATTCTTGAGATTTGCTTACTTGTGAATCAACATGCCCTGTTCTGTGTATTAATTTTAATATTTGACCATTTATATCTTCATATTCAAAACAAGAATATACCCATAATGGTCCAAGATTCTGAACGCAGTCTGGTAAATGTAATAATTGGTGCACATTCATAGAACAGTACATTTGACCATATAAATTTTCAAACGATTTAACATACTTGTGTAAAAAGTCACGAGCAACATCAAGTTGGAATAAAGATATTGTGTCTGAATTCAAAATGGATATTGCAACCACTAACAACACATAATGATTGAAATATTGAGGTGCAAGAATTCCATGCAAAATAGGTAATGAGTAATGAAAAAACCACAATTTTAATTCTGATGACTTCCAGTGTACTAATTCTGTCACACTTCGTGGCATCCGATGTACAAACTTAGGTGGTTTTATAGATTTTAATCTTGCATCAATAACATTAATTACAGCATGTAAAGAAAAAGGTTTGTTTTTATATTCAGTATTAAAAAATAGAGACAACAATTTTTTCACAATACCACCTTCACAATGCATTCTGTCTATGGCCATTCCCATGATAAAATCAGGCATAATAAGCGAAAGTGCTGTTGGACCTTTTACACCCATGATTGGTGCATCTCGTGAAGCATTATCAGCAAGAGATCTGCAAGTTTCTAATGTTCTTCTCTCTATATTACCAGTGTATGGATATACATGAACATTACCGCCTGATTCTAATGTAAAATTTATTCCTGGGCAAAAGCAGTATGAGCAACCATAGTACCCATTATACTGCACAAAGTTCAAACATTCACTTCTAGCAGGCAAATCACAAGTGCCCAACAAAACAATACCCTTGACTGTTATATTAGTTTTTAGACTAGGTATGTAAATTTCAATACCATTGATGAGCTTTTTTAGATCATCATAAAACACATGAAAAAAATGATTCATATTAGGTTTTTTATCTCCATACCATAATAAAGTATTCTCCCTTTTTTTGCGTTACTCAATGGGCAACTCATTTATTGTTAAATATATAGGCCATGCACTGGTTTTTGATGATTTGAACACAGGTATGCCGTCTGTATACCAAGTAAATGAAATATTGGCTGAGCTAGCAAAAAAACCATTTTCTATGTATTTACGGTATAAAACACCATCGTGGACATCGGATATGCTATCTGTATTACTTAACCGCTTTTTATGTAAATCCTGTAGCTTTGAATAGAAGCCATTTCTTTTGTACATATCTTTCAAGTGCTCAAGGAAAGGTAGTTGAATGAAATATGGGTTCCTTTTTTGAGGACATGATGGACAAATGCTGTCAGACTTTGGCTGCACTCGACCACAGAAATAGCAATAATGATGTTTAATAAATTCGGAGTGATCGAAAGAAAAATATTTTTTAAATTTATAGAGACTATTTTTAACAAACCTACTTTTCAAACAATGCATATTAATGACAGAAATTATGTCAGCTATGCACTCTTGTGTAACATTGTGCCGTAGAAAAATCATTAATATGAGGAACATGCTGTCCGATACTGTAAGTGGAGCTCCTTCATAAACCAATTTATCAGAATAGACTTCTTCCTGTTTGAGTTGTTCTTCTTCAGAATCACCTTCCTCTTCAAACTCACGTTCCGTTAATAAATTAACTCCATTCCCACTTTGTGTATTATCAAAAACATCATTTTCAATAAAAAGATTTCTATCATAACCTACAGCATTGTCACTATAAAGTATAATAGAAAAATTAATGTATGTCACAAAAATGCAATATATATATTTGACTATACAATTAAAAATTGAAATGTACGAGCTTACCGTGCGTGAGTTGAATTATTTTCAACAAAATTTGTAGAAATTCTATTACAACGAGGATCATTACGAATAGATTCAACAATTTGAATAGTATTTATCTCGTTTTGTTTATAAAAAGCTTGCCTTAGCCGTTTTTGCCTCTGCCGAGATCCAACTGTATCAAGTGATTTTCTTGGTATCATTTTACAGCTTAAATTATTTATTAATTAATATATATATATAACAAACCGAACGCTCAAATAACAAAAATTACCAGTGGAAAACTTTATATTTAACGTACTCGTTCAACATATAGAGATAGTCCAATAGAGACAACTTAACTACGAAGTGAGACCGAAATATGACGAAAATGATCGAACGAGCATTACTCATCGCTTAGCGGCCTAAGCTCTATCATGTTTGTGTTTATTATTTCCACGTGTTTATCGTTCGCTCTTCGTTGTTCTCAAGATTTACTCAAGATATTTTTATATATATTTTATATATAATTATAAAATATGGCAAGAACCATGAACGCATTAGTGTTGTGGATTGAATCGGGTACTTCGGACATTATGCCTTTGAAGGGTATATGTCCGAAAGATAGGTATGTTGGTGCCATTACCGAAATATCGTGGAAGAAAACAGAATATTATGACGCCGGTCGAGGAAAAGCGAAAGTGCTAGCTATCAGCGGTATGTATCATCATTTCTTCTCTGATAAAATGTAATTTAATTGTTTTTAAAAGAAATATTGAATTTTAGAAGATACTGAGCACTTAAACTCGTTGACCGTAACGGTGGACGGTCGCTTGGATGTTCCTCCTAACAAAGTTTTTGTTGAGGAAGTGATTGAAGAAAATTTTTGTTTACAACAAAACAAGAAAAAAATACAGTTGGCGTGCATAAATAATAAAAAGAATATGGATGCAGGCTTACGAACGGAGCCAACTATCTTTGATAATGTGCTTGATAATAACGAGGACATGATTTTTGTTGTGGAAGAAAATCCTGAAGCAGTTGGGTCTCCAGCAGATGTGTGCAGTGATTCAGAAATTTCTACTGAATTCTCTGAGGAGCACATCAAATCACTGGCAATGGCGTATCCAGTGAAAGGTATACTATAATATAATAGCAATAATGTTCTCTAATGTAGAGTTATTCTAATGTGTTTATACATATTCATATTCAATTAGTTACCAAGGAAGACATACAAAAACATGAGCTTTGGGGAGCCGTACTGAAGTACGCTTATAGGCTTCAGAGCAAGAAAGATGAAGATGAGGCACACGATTATTTTAAGGTAATTAATAACATTATTATATTACTTATCATCTTACAGAGTGGATTTCAATATCTAGATAAATTAGATAATATTTTTAGGAAATTAAATAATTTAAATGTGATGATTAATATTTGATAGCTGTCGATTCAAAAGATTTCAAGAGTATCTAAACTATTGGTTCACATAATAAACATAATAAATTCTCATCTCTTTTATATGTACAAGCAAATCATCTGTTTTTTCTATTAATATAGATTCCCGAACACTTCTATGCACCTGGTGATAACATGGTAAATAAATAAACTTAATTTGAAATAATATCTTTTGAAAGATATCACAATACCCGAGCTAATATCCAATATTTCAGGAGGAACTATCACCAGGGTGTGGATTTTATCTACCAAAGACAAAAAAATTATATATTGAGCATGTGTCGGAGAGAGGTATGGGACACGAATGGACCAGTGTAGTGCGAGAAGCTTTATTGTGTGTGTATGGCAAAGAGCTACGCCATTTCTCGGCTACTGGCTCTAGAACAAGGATGAGCAACCCGCGGCCCGCGGGCCGCTTGCGGCCCGCCGGATGTTTTTCTGCGGCCCGCCAAGCATTTCTCAACAACAGATTATTATTCTAGATATTTTATCAAATACAGCTATAATGGCTCATTTTGTCGTCAGTCAAATTCTGGTAAAAACTGTTGTTCGAAGAAATAGCATTTCCTGATAAAATAAATATTAATTTATTTAAATATTAGTTTAACAAGCTTCAATATTGCAAGAAAAATTGAGAACTTGTCCGAGAACATAGCAACAACGCATTTCTAAATTTAAAATAATTAAATAAGTAAATTTTATAAAGTCGCGAGGGTTATTAAATCATAGTAAATTTAAAGACTTCCTGGCAATTTAGATCGTGAATATTTATTTATTTATTTATTTATTTATTTATTTAAATATATAGCCCACAGATTTCTCCAAGAGAACTCAAAAATACAATTATTTGACATAATGAATAACAATTAAAATATATACAAAATTACAATATATAGTTAGTAACATAAAATGCTGAGATAAAATTTCATATAATGCAGAATGTAACAATAATATTTATAAACAGAAAATAATGAGATATTTGAAAGAAAATAAAAAGATTAACTTGTGCAGATGGAGATTATTTGATTAGGTGAAGTGTTGTGAATGTCTATTTCATTATTAATTAAGTTAAAGTTAGAGGACATTAGTAAAATTGGCGAATTTAAGAGAGAATTAGATTTAGGGGTAGGATAATTGAAAAATAATTGTGAACGCGAAGATAGCCTTGGAACATTAAAGGATAGTTGATTGAGAATAAGAGGACAGTCTATAGAATTATTGCAAAGCTTAAATAAGAACATAATTGTACAGATAAATCGACGTGAGGCAAGGGAAGGAATACCAAATTCTTTTAGTAAAGTGTTGTGGTCAAAGCCACGTTCAGGGTAAATTTTATATGTTTTATAATAAAGGTATTTCAGAAATTTTCGCTGAACCTTCTCTATCGCATCAGAGTTGTTGATATGATGAGGATACCAAATAATCGAACCGTATTCTAATTTTGAACGTACAATAGAATAGTACATGCAAAGAAGTGCATTGGTATACTTAAATTGTTTACAATTTCTTAGTATCAAACCTAAAGATTGATGTGCTCTATTACAAATATCAGTAACATGATCTGTGAAAAACAAACCAGAATCAAATAGAACACCTAAATCGGAAATTATATTACATCTATCAATGCTGGTGTTAGAAATTTTATAATCAAAAAGTATTGGAACGCGCTTATGTGTAAAACTAAGAATCTTGCACTTTGATATATTTAGATGTAATTTGTTATAGATACACCAAGATTGGAAAAGGTCAAGTTGAAACTGTAATAATAAGCAGTCATCAATAGAATTTATTTTGAGATATAGTTTGAGATCATCTGCAATTAATAAATGTGGACAGCTAATAATATCAGATATGTCATTAATAAAAATAATAAATAATAGTGGACCAAGAATGGATCCCTGAGGAACTCCTGAACTAATATTTTCAATGTTGCTCAAGAATCCATTAAGAAAGACAAACTGCTTGCGATTATGAAGATAACTCTTGAAAAAGTGAATAAGTGAAGAATTAAGACCAATCTTAGATAATTTAGTAAGAAGAATGTTATGATCAATTTTGTCAAAAGCTTTACTGAAATCAGTGTAAATAACGTCAACTTGTCCATTGATGTCAAGATTCTCAGCTATATATTGTTTAATACAAATTAAATTTGTTATCGTAGAACGGGCAGGCATGAAACCATGTTGATTAATAGAAATTAAAGTTCTAACAGAAGGAATTAGTTCTCTATAAATAATTTTTTCAAATACCTTAGCAAAGTTTGATAATAATGATATCGGCCTGTAATTAGTAATGTTTGATGTAACACCTTGTTTAAAAGTTGGAACTAATCGTGCAATTTTCCAACAATTTGGAAAAGTGTTTGTACGCAAAGATAGATTAAATAAAAATGCAAGTGGATCAGATAGAGTAGATGAGCAATCATGTATAAAGAAAGATGGAATACCATCGAAACCAAATATTTTGGAGTTCTTAAAACTTGCTATTGCAAGTTGCACAGTACTAGAATCAATTTCACCTATATCAATCATGATTCTATCATTATGATCAAATAAAATGGGTATGTCAAGTTTAGGCTGATAAACACTAATAAACACTGATAAATACTAAAAGTAAGAATTAAATGCATCAACAATAGCATCAGGAGAATCATAATATTTGTCTAGATAGCACAATCTATTAGGAATAATATTAAAAGCAGTTTTATTACGCAAAAAAGACCAAAAATATTTAGGATTAAGCGATAGAGAATTTTCAACGTCAATAATATATGAATTATAGGCATCTTTCATAAGTATTTTTATTAATTTCCTGTACAATTTAAAATTTTCATAATAGAAAGTGATATTGATTAACTTGTATTTATTATGATAGTATTTCTTCATACGGAGGTTTCTAATAATATCAGAATTAAACCAAGGCTTAAATTTATTGGAAGCAAACTTCTTTGTTTTAGGAACAAATTTATCTAATAAGCTATAAATTGTAGCGTAAAAAAGATCACATGCATCATTAATGTCAGAACATGTATACAAAGAACTCCACGATGTATTTAAAATTTCCCTATAAAGATTAAGATAATCGCTTTGTGGAAATTGTAATGATAGTTATTTTTATTAAATTGCAAAGTATTGGGTGTGGAAAAAGAAGATGTATATATGAATACTAAAGTACGTTAGCTCAATAGTAGTGATGCCATGCTTAAAGGAGTATACGACTCAAACGGCGAATTACAATTCTTTTAGAATATAAAATAATAATTATAGTCCTTTCGACATTTTGGTAATAAAAAATAATATCTTTTGTAGAATCTTGTGTTTCACTTTTCATATTAGAAAAAAATGTGAACAAATTTTAATTGTGATTCCAAATGTTCAAAGCTAACAAGACAGCTGTTCTCATGTAAATGTTTTCTTCGCCATTTAACATGCAAAATAATATAGATTTAAAAAATGCATTTTTTCAGTAAACACCGAATTTTTTTATAAATCTTATGTCAGCCTCAGCCCTGAGAAATTTTTGCTTTTGAAAAAAAAAACGCAAATCAAATTATGATAAATTCTTTTTTTGGAAGTACGTGTGTGCGCAAACAATTACACAGGCCCACAAAAGAAAAGTCGCTGGTTAATAATTAATTCATTCAAAAAAAATCTAGATTGAAGATTGTGCCAATTTTTAAATATTTTTCAATATTTTGTTCCCCAATTTTGACTATAGATTTATCTTCAGCGGTAAAAGGAACAATCCAGACAACTTTTTTGTGGACGTGTGTAAATTTCAACCATAAAATTCATAAAAAATCATCACCTATCAAAGCTGAGTAAAACATGTCAAAGCTGCATACGCGTTGCTACTTTCCGCATTAAAAAATTAAAATAAAGAACAAAATCAGCTTATATAAAAAAAGCAGTACCAATTTTTTTATTAAAGTTTTCAAGTAAAATAGTTTTTCTTTTAAATATTATTTGTTTTCATTTTGTATTAATTTATAAAGACTTATAATATACACTCGTAATTATATAAAATATATACTTCGTTCAATTTTATATTTTTGTTCTTTTCTTGTGGCAATTTTGTAATTTTGTTGCAATTACATTATTCCCGCGCTCTTTTATCAGAGTTTATGAGAAAGCTTCAATTTTATTAAAAAATGCAATTTATTTTTATCATGGCTTGTACGGCCGTAACATTTTTTCAAAATTTTGTACTTTATTTTAATTTTTTTATGCGAAATCATTTTAGTAGTCATTTTTTGTATAGCTCGGTAATCGATCAACTAACTATTATCGCCTTTTTTGTGAACGTTTTTAATTGAAATTCGATCAAGATTTTTCTGAGCTTACAAAAAAGCTTAAACTTGTCCACTTTATCCGCTGCAACATTTTAAAAATGGCAACGAAATGGTTACCTCCGATAAAAGTAACTGATTTGCAGGCTTATCCTAGTGTACAAATATTTCTCAATGCACATAAGAAGTACATAGTTTTTGAATGTCTCACAAAATGAGCTATTTCAGCGAAAAAAATTAGAAATTTAATTCTAAAATCAGGAGATAAAACTGTTTTTGAGAGAAAACTAGATTTTTTTTTCAGAGTATAACATAATTACAATATGAATGTTAGTATTTTAGCGCTGCAGTGGGTAAATTATCAATGTAATAATATTTATACATTCAGAATTGGTATTCTGAATGTATAAATGTAGTGTAGCTAAACGTTTGCCGGGTCAGCTAGTATATATATAAATTACGTGCGGCCCGCCAAAAAATTTGAAAATGTAAATTGGCCCGTGGGCTAAAAAGGTTGCTCGCCCTTGCTCTAGAAGTAAGCGGCCAGCCATAGACCGAAAGTTATTTCGAGGGTTACTAGGTACACTTTTGTCTACATTAAATTGATATTACAATTATCTAAAAATTTGATAAACTATAACACTTATATTAAAGAACTGCATTTTATCATGATATGTTTCCATATTTAACAATAATAATGTTTATAGTAATAATATACATATATGTATATGTATTTGTGGATATTATTAATATATTTATTCTTTTTTTTCTAGATTGGTGTAATAAATTGAGCAATACTGTAATTCAAAAAAAATTACTTGTTCAATATATCAACAAATGTTGCTCCAATAAGATTAAAAATAAAAAAAATAAAACATGTTTTATTATTAGTATGTTTATATATATTTGTATTATATATATATATATATATATATATATATATATACATAATATTTCAGGATAGAAAGCAACCTACTAAATATATATATATATATATATATATATATATATATGTATATATATATATATAAATTGTATTATTTATATATATATATAAATATGTATATATATATCACTAAATATATCTATATATATATATCTATCTATATATATATCTATATTTAGTAAGTGTATATATTATATATATATATATTTTATATATATCTATATATATATATATATTTGTAGAGTTTCGAACGAGAATCCAAAATAATACAAAATAAAAAACAGAAAAGTTTTTGAAAAACAATTTCTTGTTTTTTATTTTGTATTATTTTTGGATTCTCGTTCGAAACTCTACAAAATATACACAAATCCAAGACTCTACCATTCAATATATATATATATATATATATATATATATATATATATATATATATATATACACGTAATATTTCAGGATAGAAAGCAACCTTACTAAATACCTAACCTAAAATTACACCTCGATATTTTGACGTATAAAGACCTTTTTAAACGCTTGACGTTCTTAAAATCTAAAACCTTTTTACGAACTTTAGGTTACTAAATCTGCTCTAAGCATGTCCTAAATGCTGTGGGAAGGTCTTGCGCTTATATGGCGTTAGGTCTTAATACATAGCTTTTACCGCGTTTGGGGGAAGGCGCTGCAGTACATAAAAAGATTTTAAATTTCGACACGGGTTCTTATAACGTACTCCCCTTTTTTTAATTTTACACTGCATAAATCTTTTGGCATATTTTTCCTATTCGAACGTACTGTGCCAATTACATTTGTTTTATATTTATATGATAAGGTCATAAATAATTTTGGGGAAGAATACCAATTGTCTGTGTATAAAGTGTGACCTCTGTGCAACACTGATTCAGCAAGTTCTTTAACTACACTTTCTGAAGCGCTATCTTCATAGTTCAGTTTATCCTCGCCGGTATATATTTTAAATTCAAAGCAATAGCCGGAATTGGACTCACATAGTTTATAAAATTTAACACCAAACCTGGCTCTTTTCGATGGGTTAAATTGTTTATAAGATAAACGCCCCTTGAATTTCATAAGAGATTCATCTATGGAAATGTCTTGTTTCATTACATACAGATCTTTGAATTTCTGGTTTAAAAATTTAATTATAGGTCTAACTTTGTACAATTTATCTGTTTTGTCAACTAGACTGTTATTTGAAAAATGCAAACACTTTGTAATTTGTAGAAATCTTCTGTAAGGCATTGATTTTCTAAATACGGGTGTTTCGATAACAGCTCTTTTCGACCAGTTCATTTGGATTCTTGGTTTCTTCACCTGCGACATTAATATGGTCAATGCAAAATATCTTCTAATTTCGTTATTGTCCACAGAAAACCAAGTGTCGTCAATTTTTCGTGTAGTATGTGAATTTTGCCGAATTTGATTTGCATACTGATTCGTGGCGGTCACAATATTGTTCCAAAAAATATCATCAAATACTAGGTTAAATGTATCTAACTCCGATCTATTATTTCCTAAATGGCATAAGGCAGCCTCTGTTATACCAGCAGTCATTGTATAGTCCCAGATTTTTGGATTATTTCTTTTTGCTTTCCAAAGCCAGGACTCTGGTAGTTGATCGTTATCGGATGAATCATCAATAATAACTATTCGCTTATACTTTTTTCTAAAATTGCATATTTCTTCACTACTGTCACTATCATTAGCACTATTTTCACTATCTTCATCACAAAATCTTCTTCTAGACAACATCTAGTGCGATTGCTTTTCTAGAATTGATGAACGTAATTTTTGATTTGTTAGCTTGATCAAGAACTACTAGCAACTGTTTTTTTTTTTTTTTTTTTTTTTTTTTTTTTTTTTTTCTATCTCTTTATTAACAGCAAACAGAATACAAAGTATCTTATGAGCTATTGTGATAAATTTAACATATACACACACATGCATACGTACATGCACACAGACATACTCACACGCACGTTAACAGAAAAAGAAATTATATAATAGTAATCACTTCAGCAAGTGGTATACTAATTGGCTCAGGTCCTTCGGACATTTACTGGAAAACTACATATTTTATGATCTAATGTTATGAAATTATCATATACACTAACATACGTACATACATACGCACAGACATTCACACACACACTCTCTCAATAACAATAGCAACGCTGGATTTGTCGCAGCATCATTAGATGGCATACATTTATACAGCTGTTACGCTCCACCTAGTCTTTCTTTGCCAGATTTTGTCGATTTTTTAGATCGTCTTGTGGAGGATGCAAAACGACACCACCCCGTAGCGATAGCCGGTGACTTTAACGCATGGGCGGTAGACTGGGGAAGTAGGAAGACTAATGCAAGAGGTAAAGCACTTTTGGAGGCCTTCAATGCACTTGACGTGGTTTTACTTAATAGTGGTGATAAACCAACCTTTGAAAAGGGCAGTGCAAGCTCAATAATAGACCTTACTTTTGTTAGCAATAGCCTCGTCAGAGGAATTTGCAATTGGGAGGTATTAGATATCTACACTGCTAGTGACCACAATGCAATCATCTGGGAAATATCAACAGATAGAAACATTAGAAGACATGCGAAAATATCTAAAGCCATTGGGTGGAAAATAAAATCTTTTGATGAAAGCGCCATGAGAGTTGCCTTAAATTGCAAACCTATAATTTCAGAACACGCAGATGAGCATACTAGAGAGCTGATGGAGAGAATAACCGAAGCCTGTGATATCAGTATGACTCGTAAACATGGCATAAATCAAAGACAATCTGTGCACTGGTGGACTGAAGAAATCAGCTCTCTTTGTAAAGAGTGCCTAAAGAAAAGAAGGATCTCTCAGCGTGGATATAGTCTCAGTAGTTCTGCACAACTGGTAGTGGAATATAAACAAGCACGTAGACAACTAAATAAAGCTATCAAAGATAGTAAAGTTAGGTGTTGGAAAGAACTTTTGGATGAAGTCGAGGATAATCCATGGGGAAGACCTTATAAGACTGTAATGTCTCGCCTCAAAAGCCAGCCAATACCTTCACCAACTTGCCCCCGACTATTGAATAAAATAGTAACTACTTTGTTTCCACGACAACCTAATTTGAACTACCAGGTAACACATGTAGAACAGAATAATATTCCACTTATAACATTGCAAGAACTGATGGAAGCTTGTCATCGCGTTGGTAATAGCAAGGCACCGGGATTAGATGGAATTCCTAATATTGCCTTGAAAACATCAATTATGACATCTCCGACAATGTTTCTTAATGCATATAATACATGCCTGAAAGAAGGGGTTTTTCCACGAAAATGGAAACAGCAAAGACTAGTGCTTATTCCCAAAGGAAAAAAACCACCAAATGAACCATCATCCTATCGTCCAATATGCATGCTGGATACAGCGGGTAAAATTTTTGAAAGAATAATTCACCAAAGAATAGATGCAGTAGTTGATCCAATCCTAGCAGACAATCAGTATGGTTTTCGCAAAGGGCGATCAACTATCGATGCTATAAACTTGGTAGTTAATACCGCCAAGGAGGCAATTGCTGGAACCAGATGGAAGGGGGGTTCCAAAAAGTACTGCCTTGTAGCTACATTGGATATAAAAAATGCTTTTAATTCTGCAAACTGGGATTGCATTATGAATGCACTCCGTGACAAGAACGTGCCAGCATACCTATGCAATATAGTCGCAAACTACTTTACAGACAGAATTCTAATGTACCATTCACGCGATGGTACAGAAGAATATAATATAACAGGAGGTGTGCCGCAGGGCTCTGTTCTAGGCCCTTTGCTGTGGAATATTATGTATGATGGCCTTTTGAGACTAGAGTTTCCAGAATGTGTGAAACTAGTAGCATATGCAGACGATGTTGCCATAGTGGTTGTCTCCAAACAAATTGATGACATCGTAAGCCTATTCGATATTACATTCAGAAAAATTAATCGGTGGATGGGAACAATGAATCTCCAATTAGCACAACAAAAAAGTGAAGCTGTTCTTATCACTAGTAGGAAAAGAATTGAGACCATCAAGCTAAAGATAGGAAATCTTGAGATCACGTCAAAACCTCACATCTGTTACCTTGGCGTAATGCTTGATGCTCGTTTGAATTTCAATCAACAGGTGGAACACGTTAGTGCTAAGGCGTCAATAGTTAGGACGAAACTTGCTCGACTGATGCCTAATATTGGAGGTCCTAAACAAACCAGAAGGATATTACTATCGTCAGTTATTACTTCAGTGCTGACATATGGTATCTCCATATGGGGTGATGCTCTTAAATCTCAAAAATCGAGGAGAATGGCAGGGCCCTTATACCGTCTCAGTGCTATAAGAATTGCTTGCGCATTTCGCACAATATCGGCGGAAGCAGTGTGCGTCATTTCAGGAACTGTGCCTCTCTTAGTCTTAGCAGAGGAAAGACGGACAATTTACCATAGAAGACATCAACAACTGTGTCCTGAAAAGTTAAGATTAGAAGAACGGCAGAACAGCATTGACCGATGGCAGCGACTGTGGGATGTCGCTGTAAAGGGCAGATGGACGCATCGTCTCATTCCTAACATCAAAGTCTGGCTAAGTCGCAAGCACGGCGAAGTAAACTATTATACTACGCAAATGCTATCGGGGCATGGCTGTTTTCGAGCCTACCTACACCGATTCAAGCACGATAGCTCGCCGGATTGCCCATATTGTTTGGGCGAAATCGAAGATGCTGAGCACGTGTTCTTCGTGTGCCCGCGATTTGGTGCTCTACGGGATGATGTGGAGGAGACATTGAGACGCACAATTACCCCAGGTAATGTTGTTGAAGTGATGCTGACAAGTGAAGCTGCTTGGAACGCCATAGACAGATTTGCGAGAGACGTTTTAATGGACCTGCGTTCTATAGAGAGAGAAAGGACGAATGGGACTTCGCCCATTTAAAAGATAAGTAAAATGTTTATGAATTATAACATTGTTTATAACAAGTTAAGAATTGTAACATTCTAGATCCTCCCCCCACGAAGTAATGCCTAGCGGCGGTTTCCGTGGGGACCAGAGGCAGGGGCAAAGCGGAGGTTTTAGTCGGTATTATACCAGGGCGGTATCGAGTCCGACATACCCAGACAGAAGACCGGTCTGGGATGCATAAAAGCATTTCCTTCGCTATACAAAAAAAAAAAAAAAAAAAACACTCTCTCAATAAAAGATATATAAATATTTAATAGCGGTCACTTCATCAAGTAATATCCTGCTTAGATCAAATCCCTCGGCCATTTCTTCTTCAATCTTCTGCTGTTTGGAAGCAACTGTTAAAGATACGAAAAGGTAATAGAATAATAGAATTACATCACAAGCCCTCCTGACGGGCGATGCCCGTTATGTCTACAATCGGCCAGGTTAGTCAGTTATACGAGTCGTGCGACCGGGCCCGAACGCTGCGCCAGTTTGTTTATATTTTTGGCTCAACATTTTCGAATCTAAATTGTAAGTTAAGGGGTTAGTATCATCTTCTAGAAGTGTTGTCAACTCAATCATGCCTGTGCCTATGCCATAGACTCTAGTGGACTGTAGACGGTAACAAAAGCGTAACAGTCACAAAAAAAACACAACTTTCACTATGTTGATCGTCTTGGTATTCTTTGAGAGCACTCCTAATCACTTTTTCAACTTTTCAATGCAATATTTAATGAATATTTACACTTTATCAATGAAAAATTTAAATGTTTCAACATAACCTCAAAAATGATTGTGAACAATTGTAAAAATAAATTTAGTAAAAACTCAATCACAAAAATGTCCAAAGATTGTAAGATTTTGGATACATACTCTTGATATATAAAAAATAAATTCTTGAAATTTAAAAGAAGAGGACATAACTATAAGTTAACAAACGATGAAATAGAATCAACATAAGTCAAATATAGATATCATATAGAAATGATTTAATATCCATCATGATATGATTAGAACTAAACAATAAACTATGTATATTAGAGATAAAAAAATCAAATCAAATTGAAATATTTGATCCAAATGAAACCAAAGTTTAAATTACTTGTTATAAATTGTTAATTTAAAAACAAAGCATTTAAGTTAATCGAGGTTTAAATCTTGAAACCTTCTTGAACTTAGTGGAAGTAGGAATTAAATTTATAATACTGTATAAAATCATTGAATATGGGATCACCGATATGAAGATAGGATATGATTGATATAGCATAGAATTTAAAATACTCTAAAATAAAAATGTAATAGTGTAAAAGCAGAAATATTTTTTATTTAAATTATTAATTTAAATTTATAAATTATTATTTGTTTTAAACGTACGATGTTGAAAAAAATTACTGAGCATTTTATACAATTTATCTGAATCATTTTAACAATCGGTTTAGGAATACTGCGGACGTTATCGCAGACGGCACTCTTCTCGTCGCGGACGGCACTATAACCGCCATGGTGGGCAGTATCATCACTGCCACGGCTGGCAGCATTATAACCGCCGCGGTCGCCTCGCCCGTCGCGATTATTATTTTGGACACCGCGGTTGTTTTTTTGACCACCCTGGTTTTTATCTCGTCCGCCGCGATTGTATCCTTGGCCGCCGCGACTACCGCCGCCCTTCTTATTTTCTCCTTTCTGCTGTTGCTGTTGGCCAGGCCCACTTTTGCACCAACTTGCTTGGTCGTCTGTGGACTAAAATAATAATTAATAATATAATAAATAAATAATTAAATAAATAATAATACCTGAATGCAAAATATATTTATCAATGTATTTATATATTATTATATGAATCTAACCTTACCTTTTTATGCGTGTAGATTATAGTTTTCTTCTCTTTGAAGAATTTTTCGAAGTATATTTCTACGTTTTCGCCGCCATCATAAAATACTGGTAGGAGAGATAATGTACTTTCCTCCTTTTCGTACATTAATTCAATTGCCTTGAAACACAAGCCAATGGAAATCATGTCGAAATCTGTTATAAAAAAAGATAATGAAATCAAGTATGTTACATTTTCATGATATATTATTCAAGTTTGAGGAAGGGTAAATAAAACCTTTGTAAATATTTAGGGGCTGTTATCGTTGTGTGATTTTGTAATTAAACACCACTTTGTAATAATTAAACAAACATGTGTTTAATCATTACAAAGTGGTCGGCAATATGAGTGTAATAAAAAAATAATAATACTGTTCCGATCAACACAAGGACAAATAATTAATTGAACACAGACAATGTTCAGAGAAAAAAATCCGTATCTCAATCCTGAATATTTACGTAAAATAATTTGTGATCATATATATATATATATATATATATATATATGTATATATATATATACATATACATATACATATATATTAGGGGGTCCTTAATATGGTCATTTTCGAATTTCTTCGCTCCCAAGAGCTCAAATTCTTCCAAATTGATAAAAAAATCACTAAAAATTTATATACATATATATATATATATATATATATATATATATATACATATACAGAAATATATACCTTTGTCCCCTTTTGATGCTGCACAGAGCAGAACCACGTGTCCAAGATAGGATTTTGTTGCAAAAATTTCTCCTACCTTTTCTACACCTAAGCTATAATAATAAGTTTTCTAATTATACACATGTTCTAAATAATAAAAAAGTGGATTTAAATCACTTACACAATCTTTTTCTCCCAATAGGATTTTGTATCAATATCTGTTAATATGATGAGGACTTCTTCTAGTCGAATGTCACTTATTACTTTGAAATTTTTCATGTTGGGCATATTTGTAGTTGTAGTTGATACTAGAAAAGTTAATAATGCATATCACAACAAGGTAAATGTAAGTGTAAGCAGCAATTTGTCGTATGTTATCATATGCATGATGCATGAACTCCCGAAATGTTGAAATAATAGACTGTTTATTTCGAAATTAAACTATAATTTCGCTATTACTAAAAACTATAATCAATACGATTTCCAAGAAATCATTATAAATTTCAAATAAAATCATATCTGTAATTGTATTAACACACTATATGCGCACCCGGTAAAAAACGAGCATTACACGAATAAAAATCTATTGTTTTTTTTTAATTCATTATTATTTCTTACGTTTCAGCTTTATTCAGTGGAAACTAAAAATATAATTTTGAAAACCAAAATGTACGACCATTATAAAAAATACAAAAATTACAAAAAGCATAAATTACTTACAATTTTCTTATTCCAGTGTTAAAAAGAACGCACGAAATAAACTCTAGCTAGAACGTATGGATTTAAAATACATTTTTAAAGAAATTCATGTTTTTATGCTCTATTATTTAACACTGCTATATATATATATATATATATATATATATATATATATATATATATATATATATGATAGATTTCTTGGAGGGCGTAACATCAAGTAAAAAAAGTAAAGTAAAGATTTTTTTCAAAACATCTTATATTTCCATACGTTTCGACGTAAAATTCTACGTCATCTTCAGTGGTTCTACAATTTAAAAAAAGAAAAAAAAACGGAAAGTAACGTTACAAATTGAATATACATAAGTAATAGTAAAAAGAAAAGTTTTAACTAAAGAGAATTGCATAAAACATTACTTACTTGAATTATTTATATTATCACTAACACATATTAATATAACTTGTACAAATTAATAATTAAGGACAAGCACTAACTGTCAGTAATTTCTTTTTTTTAATAAAAAGAATAAAAGATAAAAAGTGATTAATAATTGAAATATTATACGTAATACACGTGCATCCGAGGCCAGTGCCAAACAGAATAATATTATTGTGAGTGGCCGAGATGGAAGTCAAAATTTTTAGAAAAAACAAACCACATGTGCTTGCGTTTGACCCAACGTCTTGGCGCGCTATGCAAGTTGTGCAAACCGTGGTGTTAGGTATTCGATATGAATTGAGAAACATTATTTAGAACAAATTGGTAATTTTCGCAAATGAAGCTGGCGTCCGTACGTTTGTTCAAACAATAATTTCTTTTCAAGAAAATATAGGCTGATTCTGAAAAGCGCCTTTGTGAGACCTTCGACTCGTGATGAAGAACCTTTGCGTTATAAAAATTGAATGTATGGTTATTTAGTTTTAAATGTTCTGTGATCATTGTTTGCCCTTGATTTTTGTTTTTTGAGTTATTATCGTGTTGTTTCAATCGTTTGATAAGGTTCTGTCCTGTTTCCCCAATATAGGTGGAATCACAGTCATTGCAAGATATTTTATAGACCACATTAGATACTCGTTTTAAACTAGTGCGCGGCTTTAAATTTGAGAAGAGGGAGTTGAGAGTTAAATCGATGTTACATACTAAACGGAGATTTGCGTTATAAAAAAGTTTTTTCCACATCGGATAAAGTTCCTTGATGTAAGGAAGGCAAATGGTACCTTCAAAATTATTGTCTTTAGTGGAAATTAAACTCAGGTTGGGGTTAGTTATTTTGTTTTTTAAAAAAGTGAGTCTATTGTTTGTGACGGATTTTATAAGATGTGGGGGATAGGAATTTTGTGTAAGGGTATATAAATATTTTTGTTTAAAAAAAACCGCAAGTCTTTATGATGAATACATTTCGAGAAAATACCTTGCATGTTTTGTAACAAAAAAATGCCGAAAAACTTTTATAATTATAAAGAATATTTTAATAATTACTTTATTATAAGAAAATTGTACCAATAAAAATGAAAGAAATTCACACGGAATAAAATTACTTTAAAAAGAGCAATAACAATAACACAAAAGTTTTCGCAATTTACATAAATAAACTATTCTAAAATAGTTTAATTTTAATTAAAAATAAAACACTAAAAAAAATAAAAATTAAAAATTAAAATTAAATTATTCGATAATAATAAAAAGAAAAATACACGATAAATTGCTAACAAGAATACACTTACTTGAAGCATTGCGCGACTTATTGCCTAAAAGGCGTGTTTCCATACAGAATTGGCCCCACCCTGGTATTTGAATTATTTTGATGCCATTTTATAGGTATTTTCCAGATAATTCGAAATACCAAATTTCAAATCCGTAGCTCATCATTTGGCTGAGATATCAGTGAAAACATGTTAAAGTGGCCCCTTTTATCAAACTCACTTTTTGTCGGAAATATGAGAGATATCGAAAAACTATGTTGTTCATAACAAATAATGTGAAAAAATTATCATTTTCCATTTTCTACCAGTGCGGCTCTTTGGACTACTTTTATATTAGCATCATTCGAAAGCCTGTACATTTTTCTTCTGTTATTCAAAAATTCATTTAAATTTAAGCGGAACTTTGGGTGAAAATTTGAAAAAACTTAAGCTAATACGCGCTGCCGGTACAAGAACACCCATATAAAGGAGCGACGAGCAAGCATAAAGCTCGTCGTTACGCGCATCTCGACAAATTCTGGTATATAAATATGGAAATATTTATTAAATCCAAAATTTATTTATATTTTGTATATAAGTATATTCATTAGTCATAATTAAAAATCCAACGCGCCGAATAAAACAATAATTATTATTATTGATTATTTTCATTCGGTGTATAAGCTTCTGACTAATATATTTCAATGAATGAAATACTTAAGATTTCAAAATTTTTATATATTTACGTAGGCAATAAAAGTATTTTAATTTTAATTTATTACCTTTTTTGATTTTTTGCAATGTTATTATATTGTATATAGTTATCGAGTAAATAAAAAATCGATAAAGATATATGTCAGAAACATTTCATAGCAAGTATATAAGTATTAAAAATGTATTGAGTATTAAAAGTATATTACAAATCGTGGCAACCCACGATTCTCTCTTATAGTACCACATACCCTAATTTTTTTCTCTAGTAAATTTGCCGCCAGTTCCACACTGCTATAATAATTATCCATATAAACGTGATGCCAAATATTCGCATAGTTCTCTAAAACATCTTCTACAAGGTTTTGTAATTTCTGCTCATTTCCGTTATACAATTTAAAATTTGTGATATAAGCACTTTCAGATTCACACAACAACCTGACAAGCATCCCGTACTTCGATTTTTTGCCGGGGTTGTACACCCGGAAACTCAAACGACCTCTATGGGGTATCCTTGCCTCATCCAATGAAATATTTTGCTTTGATTTATAAATTGTATTAAATTTATTAAATTATTAATATTTTATTATAGATTTGATTTTGATTTGCTATCTGTAATTTCTAATATTAAATCATTATTACAAAAATGTAATGATTTTAAAATTTGCCTAAATCTATTTCGAGGCATAACTTTCCCGAAAACTGGTGTCTCTATAAGTGAACCCGTAGACCAATAATCGTTCAAGTTGCTCTTATTCACCTGTTCCATTTAAATATTTAAAGCAAGAAATTTCTTCATTTCGTCTATTGTGGTATCTTCCCATTGTTTTATCTTCTTTGTAGATTTATATTTATTCAAATTTTGCAAGTGGTACTTGTTTGTTTCCTTTACAAGTAATTTAAAAAAATCATTGCCAATAAACAAATCTACTGTATCTAACTGACCTCCTCATCCCATGAGGAGGCCAGTTTCAATGTGAGACCTTTTACAAGTTTATGTCTTGTGTCATAATAAATACATTCGGGATTTGGGCTTAAATTAAACAGGTTACCATTATTTTTTATAAAACAAAGGGTGATTAGGAGAAAAAGGCATGGAACCGGTAGAATCTTGTGCTCATGGAAAAAAGGTCGACAATACTCAACGCCCTGTTGTTCCATTATAAATCACGTTCAATGGTCAATATTTCAATATATAATTAATTAAAAACTTCAAAATTGACTCTTTGATGACCGCACAAGCACTGTTACTCAGTAAAAGAACGTACTACTACGTCACCGGCTACAGCAATTAGAATACGAGTGACGTATTACTGCGTCGGCGGCTATTGGATACCGGACAAACAATGACGTAGTACTACGTCAGCGGCCATTGGCTAGCGGACAAATAGACACGAGCACGATGTCCCTTCTCTTAACATCTGTAACACTCAATTCCTTCTCCCCAGAGTACTTCTTCTTTCTTAAAACTGTTCTATTCTCCTACCGTGGTTGGTTTTCGTAGTGGCTCTGGGCACTTCTCTGGTTTGCGTCCCACTACTTTCACTTGCTTTACTGTCTGCTACTAACTTCTCATGCTTTAGTATGCTTGCACTTAGTTGTCTGGCATAGCTGTGACTTTCACCAACCTCTAAGTAACACTATTGCTTATTCCGTAGTCCGAGAACTATTTCATGTTTAGTCTCCCGGAAACTAAGGTTCAAATCCTGGCACAGTTTTCTCTTAGAATGATAGTATACAGTGGCCTCTTCCGACTTTAGTTGGACTCGTTTCTTCATGCGTTCCCACTTTGATGTATCTCCATCCTCTACATGTGTGAAAGCATACTTGAAACCTTCTTTAAAGTTGTCCTACGACTTTATTTCATCCCTCTCCGTGTCGTACCAATCACGTCCGGCACCTACCAAATGGCATATTGCATTGTCCAACGCAATATTATCCGACCATTAATGCCGTGCCTTTAAACTATCAATCTTTCGCAGCCTTTGCTTTCATCTGCCTTTTCTGTTCTGCCGTCGAAATGCCCCAAAGATTTCGACAAATCCGTCATCAAGTGATATACCGGTCTCGTTTGCTTATCCTTCTGTCTTAGTAATGCCCTCATTATGTCACAAAACAACCCGTCGCATGTCCCCATTATGCTCGTATTGTCCGCGTTCAACTTGCTTTGGAACTTTTCAAATGCGTCTGCGTTTCCCTCCATTTTTCCTACTAGGAGTCTACGAAAAAACAAAACTACAAAAAGTTCCAGCAATCGCTTCTCACGAACAAGGTGTACGTACTGTTACTAAATCGACATACGATTTAAAACAGCCCCCTTAACTTAACCTGGTAACACACGTTATTCGAATCCGCGTTACTTTTCTAAAACCGAATCTCGTTAATATATTGAAACAAAATAATATTAACACAAGACGAAACTTATCACCATGTGGGGTAGCTCATTCACACTTCTGAAATATTAGAAACATTAATTATGCTTACCTTAATGTTTCCAACTGAAAGTAATACACGTATATAATTATTACATATAATAATAATGCACGTATACTTATCAATAATCTATTTACTCGTCAGGATATTATAATTATATTTACAAAGAGATGTTTATCCTTCGACGGCAGCTTTAAAAAGGAATTAATCATAAGCATTTACAAGCTAACTGCGAGAACTAGACGACCATAGAGTTATTCTTTGTTACGCAAACGTAACGCGCGAACATTCAAAATGCCGCTAAAAATTCTCTCTATGGCTTCCTTTATTTTTTGGTCACTCACAAATTCGTACGTTGCCGTGTTGTCATTGAATTGCCACGTCATTTAGATTGAGCACTAAACCTGCTTTTCTAAGAAAATACATGCCTAGTAACGTGCAATTTGATCTTGCTGTCGGTATTGCAACAAACTCCGTGGCTATCGATCTTCCCATTATATGCACTATGGTGGTCGTTACTACCACATCCCTTGGTCTTGCTTCTCCGTCTTTGGTCATCTTTATGTTTCGCGTTTGAAACCATAGACCTTATACAATTCATGGACTGCTAGTCCATATACATTTCTCAAGTAAAAAAGTGTCAAAAGATGTTCTATGGTATGATGGCATATGAGGGTAATTTCGCGGCCGAGATATGTCAAACTCGATCGCTTAAACGTCAAATGAAAGTCCGTGTGTTCGAAATTGTTGGGAAAATATTATATAATATACATTTTATGATGAACTAATGAATGTAATGAACAATTTATTTTTTTTATTTTAGATATACAAAGTGTTCAAGGGAAATTAGAAAAAAAAATTAAAAAAATATTGTATATATTATAAAATTCACTGAAAATAAGAACAGTTGGCTAGAGCTCTTATGGGAAATTAGAAAGCAATAATGAAATATTTGTTTAAATGTAATATATTTATTATTGGTGTTTAAAAATCACAATTTTCGCGTGAAAGCGGAGTACATATTTATCAACTTTGCTTTTTTATGTTCTTCATGGTGCATTCTAATTGTTAAGTAAATTTTTGCGACAAAGTTGATAAGGTCATGATAATGCTGGACAAATTGCTGGAAATAACTTGATCTAAAAAAATGTGCAAGTCCAAAGTCATTCAACTTGTAAATTTACTGGAGGGTTTGCGTTTCTTCTGTTTTGTCGGGCTTTGAGATGTCGACATTCCTCTGTCGTATGGCTCCTTTGTTTACAGAATGTACAGCCCACTCTGCTTTGTTTCTTGCCCCCGTCTTCTAAAGTCACAAAGAAGAAACTTGCCGCTTGTATCTCCGCAATCTTGCAAGGGCTCGTTGTGCAATTTGGGCATTTACAGCGGATCACGCCTGGCTTACCGCAACCATAGCGTGAGTATTTTGCTTTTTCTTCTTGTATAGAAGCAGCCTGTGTCCTGGTTTTAGTCCGGTCCGGACTTTTCTTCAATGTGTCCGGTTCGTTTGCAGAACGTGCAAACTGTCTGCGTTTACTCTTTGGGGACACATTTCTTGTTCTCGTTGAAGTTGGCTTCGATCTCTCGTGCTCTCGCTAGAAGTTCTTCAAACGATGAAACCGTTGTTCGCGGAATACGCTCACGAATATTTAATCGCAGCAGCCCGTATATCCCGTATACTTTTGCAAAATTCTTACGGGAGTGTAAACGGGCCAAACCTGTCTCCGAAAGTCGGTGTATCATCTCACACCGTAGTGCCGTCTTGTTCTAACTTCATCCCTCTTCTCCAGGGCGGCAGTCATTTTATCTCGCTCACTCCCACGGAACTAAATCTTGTGTTGTGTTGCATCTTCGATTCTAGCGCGTAGGGTAAAAGAAGTTTGTCTTGAAGTCTGTGTTGCGTACCTTTTCTCGCATGACGCGTCCTTCTCTGCGTACTGGTTCTATCTCTATCTGGACACGTCACGTCTTCATCTAGGTGTATTTTGTATGTTTGTATGTACGTAAGCATTACTCGAAACTATATTGCAATCGTAGTATGCGAAAATTGTAATTTCTATGATTATGGATTCATGAGGTTATTTACAAGTTTATCAGATATTATTAGATGATTAATACTACTATCGATAATTGGTAATGTTACAAGTTACTTTATCTACTGTGTTGCTTTTTCATTTTTTTAATATTGTTTTCCATGCTTAACTTCTCCTCACTTGCATTTCTTCTTCTTTTTCTAATATAACTTTTGTTACTTTTCTCAGGATTAATTTTCTGTGTTATAGGGCATTTATTTATTAAATTATTATTGTAAAGCGTCAATAAATGTTTAATTGTATCTATGAAATGTGACGGTTTCATATATTTATTACCATGCCAGATATTATTCTTTAATATATTGAAAAATAATTCGACGGCAGCATTTGAATACAAATGTTTTCTGTCATTATCTAGCATTAGAACTGACCACAAAGGTATAATTGGAATATACTTGTCCATTACATAATTTAAAGCAAAAACGATTAGTAAATCCTTCTTTCGGCATAATCTTTTCGGCTTCGCATTTAATATGAAGGAAATCTTTATAAAATAGACTATTTCGTAAAAGATCTCGACATGGTTCACGATCATTTATTTCTGAAACATCAGTATCAGTGAAGATTGTCTTATTTGATTCTGAGTCATTATTTTCAAATAGATTTATTTCCTTGATCGCTAAATCTATTTGTACATTATAATACTTGCTACCCAAAATCCACATAAAATGAGTGAACATTTTTCGAGCATGGTGTAAATCTCTACATCTTTCACCTAAAAGAAAAATAATTGAGCTTACAGCTATAGATATTATTTCCTGATTACCATTTGCAATTTTTTTGCATGATATGACAGTCTCTTTGTGAAATGACTGCAACATAAATGTAATGTTATGTTTTCTGTAAAAAGTTTAGAACTATTAACATTTAAAATCATATAGCACTTATTAATATAATCAATCAAATTTGTATTATTGCAACCTTGAATTATCGCATGATTCTGATTCTGTTGAGATTGGCTTACTGCTCGAGCACAACCACCGCGTAGGCCTCTGTTTCCATGAAAGCTGCTGCTGCCTGCAGAAGGGAGTAAATTACTTCGCGGTGGCTTTCTGCCGCGCTGTGTTTTACCGCCCCGTCTTCCGCGGACTGAGCCGCTCCAACTTACGGCATCGTCCTGGGACTAAAATGATAATATTATAACAACTTATAGCTAAGTATATTTACGAATGTATTTACATAATATTATATAAATGCTACATTACAATATCAAGATAAATTTTAAGGCTAACTCCCTCAGTATTTTTGAGTAAATTGTTAAATAACTCAATAAATATATTACTATCATACGGCATATCAAACGGCAGCAAAGCCACCGTCTTCCACTCTGCTTTAATATCTACTTGAATTTTATTTAAAACTTCTCCAACTACCTGGAGCTCGCAATCTGCCATAAGAAAAATCATAATCAAAAATTGCTTAAATTTGTATATAAGTTCCTTATATATACTTATATATAAGATTTAGATTTTTTTGTTCGATGTTGAGACAATTATATTTATATTTATACCTTCGTCATTTACAATGGCACATAATGCCACTACATGCCCCAAATATGTAGTGGTCAAGGCGATGTCCTCGAGACTCTCTGGCCTCGGATTTTCAGTATTAAATCTATCATAGTAAAAAATAGAAATTTGTACACATCCTGAACAATAAAGAATTGGATTTAAATTACTTACATTGTCATTTTTTCCATTTTTGACTTGGTGGGAGTGCCCGTGAACAAAATGAGTACCTCCTCCACAGGTATCTTTTGTAACGTTGAGAATATCAACTATTCTGCAGCATCTTTAGTTGAGACTAGAGAAAATGTAATACCATCAACTCGGATTTTCTCGCGAAAACAGTTTGTAAGTGTAAAACGAAGGAGTAGTCATTACAAACTCAATTATAAAAGTTAAAAATTAGTCATTACAAACTCAATTATAAAAAAAGCATGTACCGTAATTAAGTTACATGTTATTATATCCTATAGTATTCTGTATGTATGTATATATATATATATATATATATATATATATATATATTTTGTATGATTCTGAATTTGATGTTGACATATGTATTAACAAAGTCTAATAATCGGGCATAACATGAATAAAAAACATGAATTTCTTTCAAAAATTTATTTTAAATCCATACGTTTCGGCTATAATCCTAGCCTTCATTCAGTGGAAAAATTAGTAGATCTTAGTGTTAAATTGGAAAATTTTAATAATCCATGGTATTAGGATATGGTAATGCACTACACTATGTATTATAAACATTAACTTGAAATTACACAATATTTTCACAAAATACTGATTTGAAAAAATTACAAATGGATAGTGTGTTCTTCGTAGACTGGTTGAAGATGTAAGGATGTTTACATACAAGTATCAGTATAAAAAAAACTCTACGGCTCTTACATTTTATCTCAGCCCAAATTACTCTCTAAATCGAATAAAAAATTAACAACAAATACCAAATTTGCATTTAAAAGCTTGAATTATATTTAAAATTTCTACAATTAGTTTCTTCTTATATACTCCCATTATTACTCAACAGGATGCGGAATTTGTTAACAATTTTTATAACGTGCATAAATAGTGCATTCCATTGTTCGTATTAACCATTACTCATTTTCTTTTTATTTATAAATATATATTGTTACCTACATTTTTCTCATTATTTTTTACAAGTGGAATTAATTGAGTTTATGATTTGCAATCAAATTTAATTAAGTAAAGTGAACAATAATTCAGGTTGAAACAAGAGCTAATCAGCAAATTGATGGCAAATTGGTAATATAGTAGAGATTTTAGAATCATTTTTGAAGAAATGTCTCATTTTTATAAGTATTACATTAATAAAAATAAAACTAGTGGTGAATGGCATCGTGTCTTAAGGCAAATTGCTGGAACTACTCGTACCGTATTGAAATACTCGAGAGTTTTAAATTGGATTATTAAAAATACTGTAACTTATATATGTTTACGGAAAAGTAAATAAACAAAACTTAATCAATCAAATTTGAAATGAAGAATCTTGTCTAATATTTTTTTTTTTTTTTTTTTTTTTATTGGCCTTGCTAACTTGAGCATTTAGCCACTTACTACATTACATTATATTTAATACAATAATTAACTAATTATACTTAAAAACTAATTTTACATTCTTTCACGAAATCACATAGCAACCTATAACATTTTATATTCTGTAATACAGTAAATAAATTGAAAGGTTTAACACACTGATTTAACTTATATAACTTGTCAAACATTATCTTCCTTTGCACTACATATCTATTACACTCCATAACAATATGCTCGCAGGTACCGCTTGCACCACCGCATGCACATTGGTCTGATTCCACAAGTTTTAACCGAAACATATGAGTTGGAAATAACCCATGATTTAATCTCAATCTTGTAACTGTTACTAACACCCTTCTGTCTTCTTCTTTAAATTGCTCCTGCCATAGCTTTTTAACCAATAATGGCCACGTGTCTGAGATGAAACATTCCAATCTTTTTGCCATTCTATATTGATCCTTTGCGACACTTTATTTAAAAACTCTTTATACATGGCAACCTTTACCTCTGGCCCATGCTCTGAAGCCCTCTTTGCTAATTTATCTGCTTCTTCATTCCCTACAATCCCAGAGTGTGCCTTGACCCATAATAATTTCACATTATGGCCCCCTTCTACTAGTCTAGCAATATTATTCCAAATTACATAATACTCTGCATCAAGTAATTTTGTTGTATAGAATAAGTTTTGCAATTTTGCAATGCAGCTTTTATTGTCTGTAAATATAATCGCTTTCTGAAAATTGTATCTTTTTATTAATTCTAGTGCTTTTTTAATTGCTATTAATTCAGTCGTAAATACTGACACAAAATCCGGAAATTTATAACCTAATTTTATCTTTAAATTTTCCTGAAACACCGCACAACCAGCCATATTTTTGTATTTAGAGCCATCCGTAAAAATAAACTTAAATTCATTTAAATTATCATCATCAACCTTGAAAATCTTCTCCATAATTAAAGTGCAGTCTAGATGGAGAATATTATAATACGGATGCTTCGTGTACTTGACCGTGCCTGCACTAATCTCTGATACATACCTATAACTATTAACTAAACTAGGAATTGTTTTTTTGCTCCAGTACTTGCTCATTATCGTATCTATAGCAACCTTATCTATTTTATCTATTATTGGTGTATTTTGTACTAAAAGTTTCTTTATTATAAATTTGTCGCTCAGGTATTGTCTTCTGAGGTTTAACGGCAATTCACCACTTTCCACGAGTAAAGCATTGGTAGGCATGGATGTCATTGCTCCAAGGCATATTCTTAAACTTTTATACTGCGCTTTGTCTAATTTTTTACAGTGCATGTTATTATTAAAAATTACGCACCCGTAATCTAAGTGCGGTCTAATTAGCGCTTTGTATAATTTAAGGGTAGTAATAGGATGAGCCCCCCACCATGTTCCAATCACCATCCTCAATAAATTAATATTTTTTTCGACTTTTTTAATTACATAATTAATATGCGTTTTGAATGAGAGTTTTTGATCAAAAATTATCCCTAGGAATTTATTATTTTTTTCAATTTTGATGGAATGGTTACAACTATTAATACTTGTAGGGAAATTTTTGTCCCTATGCCTTGTGAAAATACCTACCGAACTCTTGTCATCAGACAACTCAAGACCTTTTTTTGCTAGCCACACATGAAAGTGTTCAATGTTCCGAGACATTGCATCTATAGCTTCCTGGAGACTCTGTTTCTCCACGTACACTACAACATCGTCTGCATATTGCAAAATTTTAGTACCAGGTTCCCAAATATATTCTATGTCCCTTACATACAAGGCATATAAAATTGGGCTTAAAATACCGCCTTGCGGAAGACCCTTATACATCTTTCTTGGTCCTATGATCGTATCATTAATTTTGAAGTAAACGTTTCTCTCAAAAACTGAAGCAGTTATAGCCCTCGAAAATTCCTGTGGAAGTCCTATATCATTCATGGCTTTGCTTAAAATTTCAGGAATAACATTATCGTATGCACCTTTGATATCGCTAAACAATGCCACGACATAGTTATTTTTAGCATTAGATAAATGTAAATCAGCAGAGAAAATACAGCAGAGACTTGTCGGCAAAATATTATTTTTTTCTACCCACCATTCTAAACGCCTTTTAATCATCCTGTCTTTGACTTTAACGACACATGAAGCTAGCGATATTGGTCTATATGACGATATTATACTTGGGTTTGTCTGGGCTTTCTTAATAAAAATTAATACGTAATCATTCCATTCTCGAATTTTTTCAGGTGTTAACCATACATTGTTGATAATTTCAATAAATATTTTCTTGGCCGAAAATGGTAGATTACTAATCATAGAATAAAAAATAAGATCCTTACCCGGTGCTGTATCCGTATTTTTCCCAAAAACTAAATTTAACTCCCATAATGAAAACGGTTTTAACAGCATATGATCTTTCAATAACGAACTGCTTTTGTAACAATTTCCAATACAAGATTCGACCCCGGCAGGGGCATAATAATCCATTACTCCTTCTCTTATTTCATACGGTATATTTTCATTCGAATTAACAGGCTCCACAAAATTTTTAAGACGTTTGATCATTGCAAATACCTCCCTCGGTGGAGTATTCGGTTTTAGATTATCCGTAAACTGATACCATTTATGTTTTTTCTTTTTCTTGAAAATTCTTCTAATATTTCTGTTAATAGTATTACATACAACAAAGTTTTCATAACTAGACTTTTGTCTATATATTTTTTCCGCCTTTCTGCGCTCTCTTATTAATTTATCACACTCCTCATCCCACCATACTGGTTTAGCACATTTAGCATTCAGGTCCCCATTTTTTATCGGAATACTTTTTCTGGCCGCTGAATTAATAGCATTTATGAAAAAATCATACGCACGAACCGGGTCGTTGCTATTAAAACTCTCCAAATTTTTTCCTATCTCTGACTGGTATTTTGTCCAATCGGCTTTTTTACAATTCCAACTTGGATTATATTTTCTTGCTCTTGGCACACCTCTCAACTTCAACAAAATTGGATAATGATCCGACACTAATGAATCATCACATACATTCCAGTCTATTCTGTGCGCAAATTATGCGAACACAAAGAGATGTCAACTACTGACATATTATTTTTAAATTTTAAGGTAGGCTTTCCATTATTGAGAATATATAAATTATTGTTTTCAATAGCCTCCAAGAAATTATTACCATATTTGTCACTAAAATTACTACCCCATGAAAAGTGATATGCATTGAAATCTCCACAAAGAATAACGGGTTTGGGCAATCGCGAAAGAAAATCATTCCACTCATTTACTGAGATATAATAATTAGGTGCAACATAAATAGAAATAACGTATAATTTAACATTTCCTATCATTAAGTAAATTCCACAACTTTGGCATCTTTTTGGATCCAAAGATCCTAAATTAATTGCTACCACATTATATGGCTGGTTACGATGCACGAATATCGCCGCACCTCCTTTTCCATCATCTCTGTCATAGATAAATAAGCATAAATAGATCGCTATCTCGGGCCATTTGACGTTACACTCATTTTAATTTACGAATAGATCACTACATGGTAGCACATGTACATACAGTATGTAAATTAACCCCTGGTATTACTTCTACATTTGTACATAAAATCAATACAGCCCAAAAATCTGAAAAAAATTATTATTTGAAATAAGAACAAAACATACGAAATACAAAATATATTTTCAAATATATCACAGACATATTTTTGAAGAATTATAAACTAAACAGAAATAACTGACTACTATTAATTAAAGTATATTACAGACATATTTTTAAAGTACTTATTCTATTAATATTCTAGAAATAACTTATTCATATTAATTACTTAATGACTAATAATAATATATTAAAAACTTAAAAACTAAGAAGTAAAAAGCGCAGGAGTATTGATGATGTAATGACAAATTTAGAAGGAATGACAAGTAATGCAATAATTTAAAAGGATAAAAAGAACAGCACATTTTTAAAAAAGAATGAATACTTTCCAAACAAAATAATCCTAAAAACAAAACATATATATATTGATATCCAAATTGAGATAAAACTAAATTCCTAGGATTAAAATTCATTTACGAGACATTCTTGTTTATTATCTCTCCATTTAATAGTTATTTTGCTATCTAATCAATCATTAATAAAGTTATATTTGACGAAATCTTTGAATAGTTTCTGTGTAAGTGTTTTTAAACATAAGTAACCAAAACCCTGAACTACTTTTAATTTATACCAATTGAAGCTCAAATCTATCTATCGTTTTAATCCAGTTCTTATTGCAAGGAGGTTTAGTTAAAACTATAACTAAACCCTTGCGCTTTATAAACTGTCTTTGAGTATGCTCTCTTAATTGAGACATTATCAAAATTTTTGCCCTTACATTTTAAGTTTCCGGAATATTTGAAAACTTCTCAGAACATTGTATACTCTGTTGGAATTTATCCTTTAAATTATTGCATTGCATTTTAATCCCAAAACAAAATTTGATGTATCATACATCTTCTGAGTGGTAAGGTACTCCTACGCCTTATCATTGCATTCTGCGGCAATTTGCAGCTACCATCAAGGACTTCTATTGAATATATTGTTATATCATATTAATTGAAGATATTGTAATTATCATATTAAATATTTTTGCTGCAATTAGTATGAAAAAATACCTTTTCGGAAAACTGGTGTCAGAATAGGTGACTTTTAACCTGCACTTGACAATCTTAGGGGTGCTGCAAAAATCTTTTTCAAGGTGTTTAGGCTTTCATCTCCTAAGAACATAAGATTCATTTATTAATATTTTTTTGCAAATGTTATTGAAGTATTTAGAGTTATAATTACTTGGCTTTGTCCTTGGAGTTGCAGATTTTTCTTCTGGTTCTGTATCAGAGCATTCTCTAGTGACTTGAAAACTATTTTGTTATTGCAGTAAAGAGACACTTCTATTTGGTTTCGATTTCAAATTATCGTTGATTTGTGCCACAAACCGAAGAGTTAGGTCATCCATTGAAAGTTTATTCGCCCTCTGCATCCAAATTGAAAGCATCTTTTTACACACAAATTTTTACACACAAATATAAATATAATATATATTTACACAAATATATACTCGTATATATATATATATATATATATATATATATATATATATACAACATTTTAATAGTATTGTGATGATACATATTCATTATATGCATAATACATCATTATGTACATACCTGATAATTAGATGCCGGAAAGACATGCATTTTTTTATTATATTTGGGGTTATAACAATTTGGCACATAACACTTCATCATTTTAACTTAATAATAAATGAAAAAAGTATTCACCAAAACATAATTATATATAAACAATCACAGAAAATCTCAACTACAATACGCGATGACAACTTGACAACTTATAGAAGATGGCCGATCAAATCAATGTAGATCAACAAGCCAGCTGCTAGATCAATGAAATTGGAAATCATGGAAATCGTAGCGCCATCCTTCGAACTATTCAAATACCAATCCATTTCAAAACACGGTAATCTTCATTTGTTCGGAGATTACCGGCCATGATCTCTGTCCTCTCTCACTATATTATAATTTGAAAATACATAAGTTTTCTCTTTCTGAAACCAGGTTTCAGTAATAGCCAAGATTGATATATCCTGACATGACAAAAAATATTCTAAACTACTTCTATTAGACATAAATGACCTTGCATTCCACTGAAGAATTGTTACATCCATTACAGAGTTATTCTTTAAATTTGTACTTGCCATAAAATCGATTTGTATTAATTATTTATAACTTTTTTTAAATGTTATTATATATACACACTATTCTTGTCATGTTCTATTAAGTATTTATTAGTAATTACGACCGAAACTAAAGACATTATGGTGCTGATTTCCAGCTCCACCCCGCTGTACATTCAATATCTTTTCATTTCAAATATTAGCAATTTAAATTGATTTTCATCACCCGTACTGCAAATTTCCTTCATTAATTTCATCAGGGCCGGCCGTGGTCCCGTGGTAAGAACGTGGGCTAGCAAATCCTAGACCCGGGTTCGAATCCAACCTCGGTCGATTCGGTATCAAAGCAGCTTGATACCAAATTTTCACTTGAAATCATAGATTTCAAATATGATTTCAAGTGAAAATGGCCTTTCGTGGGCATAGCTGTAGTGGCAACATGCCACTTGGAAGTAAAAAGTCATCACTATTACAACAATTGTAATAATTCAGCACATAGAGATGGGACAACTGTTTGGGTTGCCATCTATAATAATTGTAAGATAATTGATCACAACAGCTCATAGAACTCATAAGTTCTGATCGCTGTTAGAAAAAAAAAAAAAAAAAAATTAATTTCATAAAAACCTCTGCAATTTTTTATCTGAGTCTTTATACTGCTCACTTATATTCCTAATTGACCGTTCTACGGTTACATGTTCCGAATTTGATTTTACACGCTTCCTAGGACTATACTTTGTTTCCAACTGGTTGTAATGTGAACTGCTTTCTGATACCAGCTCCTCCTTTTTATTCTC